>NC_059370.1:26953967-27188967 GCF_019703515.2 Myxocyprinus asiaticus | reverse complement strand
TGCCTTCTTTAGTCTTGTGTGTCACTTTTATGGCATGATCAGCATTTCCCTGGAAACGCTTGTTGACACTGCTCATCAGCTAATTATCTCCACATGTGCCTTGTTACCTCTCCCTTTATATTCTCCCTCATAGGTGCTGTTTGTTGCTAGATTGTTCTGTGAATGTCTCCAGTCAGTCTTCGCCTCTAGTCAGTCTTGTTTGCCCTGTTTTTTTGTGTGCTTGTTAGTTTGTTTATTATCTCCTCCAGTTTTCGTTCTGCTCCTGTTTAGCCCAGCCACGTCTTCACTTCTTCAGTCAAGCCCAGTCATCCTCATCTTGGTTAAGTCAAGTTTTCTTCATTACAGTCAAGTCAGCATTATTTAACTTCAGTCTATTAGCACCTTGGATTGCTGCTATTTATACTCTCCTGGAATTTATGTTGAACCGGACTGTTTTCTACATTCTCCAATAGGAACTGTATGATCTCCAGTTGCCATCTGCCTCATTGGATATTATTCATCTGTTGCTGTCATTCACGTCACCAACCCTGTTTGAGTTTGCCCGTTCAATAAAATTACCAATTTTTTTCTATCTGCATCTGGGTCCTTATCTTAACGTGACACTATGTGGGTTTTGTGTTATTCTTTTTTCAAGAGGGAAATTTGTCTTAATTCACAGTAAGAAAAGACTGATGTCGAAGATCAGTCATAAAATAAAATATTGCTTTGTATCCTATTATTGGAGAAGAGGAAATAACTTCTTTAAGTCACACAATGTCAAATGCAATATGCTGTTTTAAAATTGGTATAAAACACAGGGCTTGTGTCACATTGAATGCAGACACAAACAATATAAGACTATCAAACAATTTAATAGACCCATAAAAAGGAGGAACCCATACACAAGAAAACACAGTCGGACCCATAGAGTGTTCCAGTGGTATCCGAAACAGAAGATGTATGTGTGAACTGTGAATATAATGACAAGCATATAGCCAGTCTCTCTCTGTACCGGTGGCGTGGAAGCAGATTTGAATCTCTTTAGTTAGATTACGTCAACATTCTAAATATGTGAGATGTAGATAAATAACTAGTAAATCACCATGATTTTGAAAATCTTGGAAGCTGGTCTGGTATAAATTGACCATGTCTGACTGTGGAATGTTGTCAGAGGTTGACTGGCCATCGGGAGAACCAGGACTTTTCCCGGTGGGCCGGCCACGATACCGGGCCGCGATATGCGAAGGAGACAGTGAAACACATTGCCACAGCTACAACCCATAAAATGGAAGTGAATGGGGCCAATCTGTAAATGTTAAAATACTCAGTTACAAATTTATAGCCACAAGACAAACAATATGGGTGTTAAAATGTTTGTGTGACATACATTTTGACTTAAAAATTAAATCATTGTCATTCTTTTCAGCACTAAATTCAGTACTAAATTTCACATTATGCCACATTTCAGTCCGATATGTAGCAATATTATTTTAAACTTCAAGAAACTCAACATCTTCTCAAAGCAATGCAAAAAATAAAAAATAAAATAAAAAAATATTAATACATAAGTAAAAAAAATCCAAAGGAAATAAACACTTAATAATTTAAGTAATCTCTGCAGAGAATATATGAGTATCTGAAGGCAAACATTGTAGGTTTGTTTCCTAATATACAATATCATTCCAACTGAATTTTAGCAAAAGTGATAATGTTTAGTTTAAAAACCCTATCTTTTGGCACATAACAGTTTTGTAGCTTTTTTCCCCGTCAGTGGTGGTTAGACTGTTGGGCTGTCTAGCTGATCAATTTAATCCACAGTGCTTTAAAAAAAAAAAACCAACAAAACAAAAACCTCAGTACAAAATGAGTCACTTAAGTTGTGTGGTCTTCACCGCAAGTGATCTGCGCTCTCCTGTCTCTGGCACAAATATTGGGAAGCCTGCTGCACATTTGCGTGCTCCAGAGATAGTGACTTGCGAGTGTAACATTCACGTGAAACACAGATGCATGTGTCAGTTGAGAAGCAAATTTAGTGCTAATGAAGCACTGAATGCAAAATGAATGTCATTGAATTTGCTGAATTTCACTGACATTTTCAAATCCTGAAAAACCCTGTCCATCTCTCTTCAATTCACTTGAAGCTCTGCTCGCTGATAGATGCCGCACACATGGATACTTACATATCGTGATATACTGTGCACGATATAGCAAAATATCTATTGATTGACACTTTATATTGTCGCCACAATATATATCGTCATATCACTCAGTGATATGAACCCATAAACCCTAAAATCCTAAAACGAATGTAAAAACAACGATTAAAAAAAACTTTACAGCTCAATTAATACACAATTTCTAACAGAAGAATTAATGTAAGTTCTTTTATAAAATTATGAGCTTCACATTTTAAAGCCTCCAAAAATGTACCCTATTCACTTCTATTTAAGTGCCTCACTGTAACCTCGATTTTTCCTTTTTTAAAGAAAAGGTGGGATGAGTTGAAATAATTTTTTGTGGTAATCAACATTATGCCACAAACGCTGTTGATTGAGCTTAACTTATATTACCCGTCCCCAGAGACAGCACAACAGAGTGATGTTGACTTAAACCATATGAGCGTAGTTATGCATGCTCACACATATATACCACTTCCAGACATTATTTAGGCTGGAATGTAATGTAACACAAACCACAGTAAAACAAAAAGAGTGTGTCAAACCAGCACAAAGCATGATTTAAAACACCTCTTTTACAATGTGTTTTCTTTTATTTTCAATTCAATAATGACATTAAAACGTGTAAATAATGCATCTAAACAGGGGCGAGTTTACAAATTCTGAAGCCCCAAGCAACAGAACAATTGCCCCATTTTGAAAAGTTTTGCTTAAAAAATGACATAATATTTATTTTAAATCATAACTTTAATTCATCCTATCAGCCATTGTAGCCAAGTAAATTCAAAATGTTTAATGAAATAAAAATCCAGTTAAAGATAATTAATGCATGTTTTCTAGTTTTCCACAATACAGTGATAAAAAAAAGCAATATTTACCTACATATATTTTTACAAAACATATTTTTTTTTAGTGAACAGTGTGTGCAAAACTACTTCACCCAGTAACATTTTGGAATTCCGTTGTTACAATATATATTAATATTATGACCAAACAATTATTTATTGTCATCAAGTTTGTCCTTATAATATGATACAGTATTATTATTATTAATTTGATGACTATTAAATAGATTTCGGTCTTATTTACTTTACTTTCATCTGGAGCTTATCTTCTGACGCTGCAGTGTATTGTTCACCATGTTGCAAAAGGCTGTATTTTATGTAAGCATTGTAGGCAAAATTCGTAACTGTAACAATAAACATACAAGGCACGGCGGCCCCTTGGCACACTATGACAGAAGGAAAAAAACATTGCCGTTTATCAAGCACTGAAACATTGCTTGGTGTAAAACAATCTGTAATAATGTTAAACATTGTAACAGTCACCTCTTTGCAACCTGAACTTGTACATTAAATATTTGTGACACCTGCGCTAAAAACAATCTAGACGCAGCGCAACAACTGAATACGTTTTTGAAACCTGAAGTTCTTTTTAACTTTAACTAACTAAAAATGTTCCAGTCCTGTGAGAGACACTGAAGAAACAGCGAGACACGTTTGTCCAGTGCGTTTACAGAAAAAGAATGGAAAACAGAGCAGACGCACGCAAAAACACTTTTGGTGTGAGCAGCCCTCAACTCATCCATTCGCACGTATCTGTGTGAGTGAAAGCACGAGGGCAAAACAAGTTCGGAAGGCCTGTATATTTTTTCATAAATTACAAACCCGAACCCAAAGTCCTACTGACCCAAACCTGGCGGCTTCGTGAACCGCTCTGACACCACAGACAACAGCGTATCCGTGCGTGTACTCAGAACAACATGTCACCCCTAAAGTGTTTTTTGCAGAGCTTTCCTACATGAGGCGGTGGCCTCCCCAACATCTGGGGCCCCATGCAATTGCGTGTTTTGCGTGGTGGTTAAAACCGCTACTGCATCAAAACCCTTTAAGCAGATCTAATACCTTTACACTTGCTCAGGCATGAAGACATTACCATCCAGCTCGCAGGGGAGTTTTGACAATGTGCTTTGTCCCCGCACCCTGACTCAACTTCCCACGCAAGATCATCTGTAGGGAGCATGTCTTGCATTCAGGAACACACTGGCAACCTCTTGGAGGAAAGCAACAATGTATAAAGTGACGGTGGCTGTGGGGAGACCACAGGTTAAAAAAAACAACGCCTGACAAAGTGATTTATGATGCCCTCACTACTCCTCGAGGTGACAAATGCAAGAGGAACTTTAGTGAACTTGTATTAAGAGACTAGTTAAGAGACCTCATTGCTCTCATAACATTCCTCTGGTCTGGCTAACAGAGGACAAGACATGATAGGGCATTTATGGTATAATCCAATATAATCTATACTGTTGTGTGACCGAATGCAGCAAAGGCCTGAATAGCTAAACAATACTGTGTTTAACTGACAGAGAAGAGAACAATGCCAGGAAATGTAACAAAATGGCAAAAACTTTGCACATCGGACAAATCTGCAATTATCACTACATTTTGCTTTGTGCATTCTCTTGTGCATTTGTCTCATAAACCACTAAATGGAATAGCAAAATGTCTTTTTGAATTGCCCAACATAGCAAAATGTGCTTAACCTATGTTGTAAGTTTGGGTTGAAAAAGGACTACCTTTTTGTCTAAAAATGGAAGATAGGTTATAAAGATTATAAAATATGATTCCATGTTTTCAATGAATTGGTAACACATTACAATAATGTTCTATTTGTTAAATTTAGTAAATGTAATTCTAGAATAACATTTGTTCTTTTTTGGCATAATCGCCGGGTCAAAGAGTGGGCTGGGGGTGGTGGGGGGTGGTGCATTGCCCCATTATGACTTTCCTTGTGCATAGAGAACGATGGTGCAAGCAACTACCTTCCCAGGTGGGCGCCTTGTCGTACTGCTGGACTACTGCCTGAGAGACAGATGGCAGGCAAAAGCAAAGGAACCCGCCCCAAGCACTAACTTTCCTGGCTAGAGAGCCTTCGACCATGCCTGCTATCTGTCTGCCTGTATCTCCAGTGAAATACCCCCAACTCTGAGTCATCATGAGATTAAGAGGGGTATGTCAGAGAAACTGATGGGACAGCTGAGCCTCATTATCCAACATATGTTTTGATGTTTCACCAAGGCATTGCATTTTTTTCTGGTTTTCTAAACAATCTATGTTACACATATTGTGAAAAACAGGGCCTCACCTGATCCTAACAGGCCATGGTGAAGGGATTTCAGATGAATGACAACAGCATGTTCACACCAATCAGATTTAGGCAATTAGCCATTTAAGAGGGATTAATGGTCAGATTGTCTTAGAGGGTCCCCATTTGCTCTGCTGAGCTATATTAAACGGGGCACATGCTCAAACAGATTTAAGCAGTAATCCTCTCTCAAACTAATACAATTTGGAGGAACTACTGAATCATCATGAAATGACTGAGAAGATCTGTTCTCATGTGCAACAAGTTCAGTCTCATAGAAGAGGACAAAAATAGCCTAGGAATATTTGTTTTCCTAAAAGGAAGAAAACCTTCCAGGAATAGTAATTAGATCTTCTGAGATTGTTCGAGAGTGGCTCATCTTTTAGGAGTCAGTGTTCTCCTCTTCAAAGAAGCTTGCCAGAGAGGATGAAGGCATTTTAATATAAGTTTGGGAGCATGCTCCATAACCCCTGCTACTATGTCTAATCTGGTTTGGAGGAAATTATTTGATCTTTTGCAGGCATGGGGCACCTAAAAATCTAACAGACTGAATAACAATGAGCAGCAAACCTTGGTTTTTCATGTAGACATATGAGGAGCTCCCTGTTGAGCTTGTGGAGCAGAGGTTTGGGCTTCAGACCCTATCGATGTTCTGAATAGCTATCACATCTGTCTCCTCTGTGATGCCTGCAGTTTTAAAAGGAGAAAATGTTACTGTTCAGATATATTCAGGCTATTTAAAATATATATAAGTCCTTTAAAAGCAGTCTGATTAAAATAATAATAATAATAATAATTAAAAAAAAATCTGATGAATAGAAGTCTCAATTGGTAAAATGGTGAAAATCAGAACATTATTGGTTATCTATTCTATCAATAAATAGTCACTCATTGAATGTCTTATTTTTTGACAGAACGTTATTACAATATAATTACATTGTAATAACATAGTTACACAGTTTAATAAGTCTGAGTAAATTTGCATTCAGTATCAGAGTGCAAAATTTGAACCTATTTTTTAGGCACTGGAAAAGTAATCTATCCTCTGGCACAAATCAAACAGCTGAACCATTCTCATCCATTACAAGAGTTATTAAAAGTGACACTTCATAACATTGTATATTAATTCCATCATATGCTACCTTAAGCTACACCTGAGGAATGTAAACACCTCACCGCATGGCAATGTGACTAATTTCTTCTAAGAAAAGGAGAGAAAAAAAACATTTAAAAGGTGACTTGAGCTTGACCTCGCTTGACTTTGATTTGCAAATCTGTCTTATACATTAAGCTTGATGTCTTTGACATTTTCCATAGGTTTAATCAGTGTTTTGGCACTGGGTTGGAATATTGCTCACCTCTCTGCACCAGGCCATAGACGTCTGTGATTGTATGCCATGTGTTTTGCACTTTGGATTCTGTTTGAAGTGGTCACCCACATTAGAGTGGCCTTGCCTCTTGTAGTTGGAGTGCTGATAGCTTCTAACTTAAGTTCCTAGTACCTGTGTGTTTACTCTGTCTACTGGCCACAGACACCAAGAAGCACATTCTCTACTTGGCAGACAGCCAGCTCTCCTAATCCAGAGAGAGAATGCTACATCTGGACCAGTGACTGCAGCTGGACCAGATGTATGGCAGGACTGGGCTGATGGTTAGGGTCCAATTGAAGAGTGCTTTGAAGAGGGTGGAAGTCCTCATTACTTTGTGCAGCACTATTTTCCTACAGCAGGTAATAAATTGTTGGCCATCTCTTAGCTAACATGTCACTGCTAGTCACTGTAACATCTTGCACAAAATCCTCCCAGCCAGACTGAGGTGTGTCATGGATTCACAGAGGCAGCCATGTGTTCCTGACAACAACATGTTTTCACAACAAAAACAGTGAAAGACTGCACTAAAAACCATGTTTGAATATGCTAGGATTCAGTCATTCATGCTCTTGTGTTGTAAGAGGGTGTTGAAAAACACATTTTCTGGTCTATAGTCTTAAAAAGGTACAGTAAATAGTGTTATCATGTCTAAGCATGGGTAGCCTATTTGGGGAAAATGAGAGCCTGTGGAGGAGTTAAAAGGTGTTAAAAATATATCAACTTTGCAGAATTTGACCTGAACAGCATAGACTATGACAATTTATAAATAGGTCTTGAGGTTGAGGTAGCATCAATAGCATCGAAACAGCAACTTAACTGGTATTCTAAAGCTTATCCACAATAAATGTCTAAATTAAGGGTTGAACAGTCATACTGAATCAGAAAGTTTTTGCATATGGCATACAGAACAAATTGTTAGAAATAAAACATCAATTACACAGATTTAAATAGATGAAGGAAAGTAATTTGATTAGGCAAGAGTGTGCAATCCTAATTAATATGAAAATATTAGGCATAAAAGACTCCATGAAATGGCCAGCCTGATCTCATAAAATTATGCAACTGTGGTGAAATTTTTGCAAAATGATATTAAGCATTTCTTTACATGTAATGCGCCAGTTCCACAGTGCAACGTCCACTTAGTGGCATTAAAAGCAAGTCAGATTTTCTCCCAAACAGATGAGGTTTGAGATATAATTAATACTAAATTTACATACCCAGTCCTCGCATGTGCAGCAAACGTGGTTAAAAAATTATCCATAACAAACCCTCAGTTTTAACTAACGACTCTTGTAAACACATATTTCATGTAATTTATAAGCATTTTGTGTGAAATTTGATATTTACCCAAATAATTATCAACCAATGAACAAAACTGGGCGCTCTCTTGCACAATATTTCTCCTCATGTCTCTAACACGAGAGAGTGCCAGAAAGCGGGTGTCGCAAAACTCTTAAAGGGGCCATGTTCAATTTATGACCAGAGCCAAATTACTTTTGGCTACACTTTTATACTGCATTTATGGGCTTTTTGGAGTTTCAAAGTTTTGGCCACCATTCACTTGCATTATCTGGACATACAGAGATGAGATATTCTTCTAAAAAAAAAATATTTGTGTTCTGTAGAAGAAAGAAAGTCACACATTTGGGATGGTGAGTAAATGATGGTTTTTCATTTTTGGGTGACCTATTCCTTTAAGAGGATCATGCAGTCATATTCAGTAAGCAATGATGACTGCAACAGTTGTCCCTCACAAACTCTCAGTGCTGTTACTTTGAAGTATGCATGCATGGAAAGCTCTCATATGACTTCTATTAATCTTTTAACTGCAAGATCAGTTGTTTGGGGAGACCGATAAACAGTAATTTCACCTCAGTGTCAAAATAGGGCTAAAGAAAGCATCCAGCATCCCAGTTGGAAATTATTCATTACTGGAATTACATAAAATATTATGTCATTTCAAAACAATAGGGGTGTAAAGTCTCATGATCATGCTGCCATAGACTAAAAGGCTTTTAAGTGTGTCATGGTCATACAGGTTCACTACAGTAAAAACTAATTTCTTTATCATACCATAGTTAGAACTGAATAAAGCTATGGTTTTAACATGTCTATATTACCGTAAGAAGCTGCAAATCTTATCTTAACAAGCCCTCGCTGTTGGCTGAATACCATACTGTGAAACTCTGACCACCATTCTACTCTGGAGGTCTAATAACCAACTACCGCTATGACCAAACTCTATTTTGGTTTAAAATTCACGCAAATTATACTGATGATGAAGTTCCACAAGTGTGCTGCCCTAAATTAGAAAATATGTAGGACATTGTCTGTATTTTTACAGACCTGTCTCTACAGAAGAAAAAGACTCAGTTGAGGATGTTTTGTCAACACTTAAAATGTAAGCCATAAATCAGTTATTTGCAGGAATATGCAACTAAATCATATGGTGCAGACAGCTGGCCTGTCTCCAATGTGAGAACATAAGCTTCTTACTTAAACTTAACTTAAAAGCCTCTCTACTTTTAAAGGAATAGTTCTACCAAAAATGAAAATTCTGCCATAATTTCTCACCCTCATATCATCCCCAAACCAAATGACTTTCTTTGTGCTGTGTAACAAACAAAATAAACAATTTAATGAATTTAATGCATTTCCTTTTGGTAGAATTCAATAAAATGACAGTACAAAGTGACTCACTTTAACGCCTAATAAAGTGCCCAAAAGAGCTTAAAAGTAGTCCAAGTGACTTGTGTGTCATAAACTCTTTTGAAGGCATACAATCACTTTGTATTATGAACAGTCATTAATTTTTAATTTAAGTCATTATTCGCTCTCAAATGAAATGAAGTGAAATCAAATCAAATAATTGATAAAATACATAAACAGTACTGAAAGCAAATAAGGCGGTTACATCAATAACATCAAACATCATTGGTTCTTGTGTGTCTCGTGACCAAACGCCATGACGTCATGCTTTAATCTCATTGGTTTCTGTTGCAGCATGACGTCATGCTGTCTGGTCACGAGATCAAGTGGTGCACTTGATAAATCTCTGTTGTGGCTTGTACCCTTTAGTATCCATTCATTACTGCTGTATCCAAATTTTAAACCAGCTTTGCCTAAATTTTCAGTTTCTCTTACTCTCTCTCTATCTCTGCCTCACTCTTTCTTTTCTAATTTGCTGGCCACAGTTAGAAATAAGATGACTGGGGCACGCCAGTAATTGAAGTCTCCACAGTAACTGCCTACAGCACAGCTCTTAGTGATTCCCGTGGGAGGTTTCCTGGGGGAAACTCAATAAGCTGCTCACCATTAAGTATAGTCATCATCAGACTTTTCCCACCACAGGACGTAGAACAACACTTGTTGTTGAAATCTTAAAATAGCATCAGGAAGTGTGACCTATGACAAACTGATAATACACATATACAGGCAGGCTTGGGGATTAACCAATTACTTGTAATGGCGTTAGGTAATCAGGATTAAAAAAAATTAGGTAACTGTAATCCGTTACAGTTACATAAAAATTAATCGTAATCATTTGGGATTACTGTCAGGATAACAAGTTTTAATTTCTGACAAAAGAAATAGTGAATTTTCCTGACATAAAGTGACACAGACAGCTATTTGTTTAGAGTGTTTAGATGCACGTTCTCTTCGGGTTCTTTCTCATGACTCACTTGAGTTATGATCGCCTCCTACTGTCGCATGCGCAAATAACACGTCTCACATCAGCACTCTGCTCTCGAGGCACACAGCTGTGATGTCCACGGTGGAAAATGCATTACTGTCATGGAAATTTCGACAATATTCGCTCTTTAAAAGATGCAAAACAACATAAAAATCCAGTGGAATTTATGCCTTGCAGCTGTGTAGATGCTCTCATTATCCAAGGACCTGAGAATTTAAAGGTAATAAGAGCCACACAGAAATCACATTAGCTAGGTTAGCTAAAATTAGTTAATATTAAAATGTGTTGAAATGAGTTAGCCTTAAGCCCCATTCACACCGGCAGCGACATTGTGCAAGACAGTGACACCATTCCATTCATTTACAAAGAGAGCACAACGACTTCCGGTGACACGAGCTGTCGTGATCGTTGGCAACAGAGATCGCCATGGGAAGCGACAAGTTGAAAACATTTCAACTTTATGCAAATGACGAGCGACATTCGCGATGGACTACCAATAAGAGTGAAGACAGAGGGGCTTACTTCATCCGTCTCCAGGCAGGACGAGTGTGAGATACTGGAGTCAACTTGAGTGCAGGCAAGATGGAGAAGTTAAAAGTTTCTGTGAGCGATTTCACTGTTCTATATAATTTGTCTGCAACCACATACATAGTTATGGCCTAATAAAATGATGCGCGGAAAAATATGCCAGCATTCTGAGTGAGTTTGATTCATATATTGATATAACATTCGTCTTGTATAATGATATGATGCATTAAGCACTGCTGCAGGTTATATAAAACGCTCTCCCTTGCAGAATGTGCATTTTTAAAGGCAAAAGAACTGATTCCTTCTCAAATTATGGAGTGTTATTTTTATGGAGTGGTGGTGGTGCAGTGGACTAAAGCACTGAAACCACAGCCACCACCATTGTGTCCTTGAGCAAGGCACTTAACTCCAGGTTGCTCCAGGGGGATTGTCCCTGTAATAAGGGCACTGTAAGTCGCTTTGGATAAAAGCGTCTTCCAAAAAGAAATAAAATGCATAAATGAAATTAGTATGTTATCTTAGTTTTATCGGCAGTATCATATGTAAACAGCATTTTAAACACCACTATGGCCAGTAGTACAGTCCACAAATAACGTTAGAGCGGCGGCAACAGTAGGAACGCCCACCAGCGACATAGATCACAAAGTCTAGCGACATGCTTCATTGTTAACATCCACTCGCTAACTCCCTTAAGCACTTCCCCTCGGGGGAATCCCTGCCGCCATTTTGGAAGTCCGTTCCACTTCGTTAAGTGAGCGAGGGAAGTTTCTGTTGACAGACCCTCAACCCCTCAGTTTTGACAGAGGGAGCGAATCTACTCTGATGTACGCTTCAGGCAGCTCCATATCCCATAATTCAACTTAATTGTGATGTGACAGCATATTGCACTTCATAAACCCCACCCCCACACAATTCTAATGTATGATGGAAGTGAAGTTAGGTCAATTAAGCAGTTTAGAAAAGTTAAATTGAGATTTAACAGCATAATACTTGTAGCTACCTTAAACTGTTTATCACACAGTTATAGCCTATGTGTTCATTGTTATGTTAACATTTTTGTTTGTGTAAATCTTGATTAATTCTTTCTAACAATTCATTCTAATGAAAAAAACTAATAATAAACATACAAGATTTATACATAAGCCTCTGAAATCAACCTCCGAAAACATTGTTTTCTCAGGTGCAAAAATCACTAAATAATTCACAAATTGACATCAGCCTTCGACATGCTCCAAGTGATCAAGGGCGTTCCAGTTAAACCCATTGCACGTCTTCCACCAGTAGTGGAGACTTGCGCAACATAAGCAGTGACGTACATCTGAGTCCATGAGACGGAGTGAAGTTTGCGAGGGACGGGGATACGAATTTGAAATAGAATGCAGGCAGGGGCGTTAGTGCTCAAAAAAACCCGTGACCCTCATCATTTGGCGGGAGCAGGAATAGCTGTCAATACTGACACGATTTGTGCATCATTGCTGGTATGGCATAGAAATCCCCTGGTTTACACTGTTGCAAATGCAAACTGTACTATATTATATTATATTATGTACTAAGGCATCCTATATGTTGTTCTGTTCTGTATTGAAGTGGAAAAAATTACCCCTCCCCCAGATGAACGGTACTTAAACCGTAATCATTTAAGAAAAAAAGTTTTGAATACAACAACAATACAAAAATCAACTGAAAAAATACCCCTGGAAAACCTGCTATGACTTTCTCTCCTTTTTCACCTCTCATGATTTTGCATCCCTGATCAAACATCACCAGCTAACAGTTTATGGCTGATTTCTATGTTTATAGAAATCAGCCATCTAACAGTTTATGGCTGATTTCAAATCAGCCATAAACTGTTTGCTGGTGATGTTTGACTTTGGATCATGAGCAAGCAGAGGAAAGACACTCTCCAGCATTAATTATGACAATAATAACGATGATGATGATGATAATGTGTGATCTACCTATTGAATACAGTCTGAAGTTAATGAATAGTGTAAATTACAATTGCCTATACACACTAACTGCAATACGTGGTAGAATTACACTTTGCAATGTTTTTGAATCGGAGGTTTATCCTATCAGATTTAGTTTAATGTTAACCAAGACTTAATTTAGTGCATCTGTTCTTATTATATTTGCTTTATGAGAAATTTTCTTTTTCTGTAGCAGACAGAGAACTCACCTGATTTCTTTAAAAAAGTTGTTCTACATTAACAGCTCATTTTCTGTTTTCTTGGTAGGGTGCAAGGTACAGCTACAGCTACAACAGTACTCATAATATTTCTCAAACATGTTCTGTTTGCATTCAAGGTATAATTACAAATTTTAGAGATCATATTAATTTTATCTTGACTTTATTTACATATGTGCCCTTGTGGTAATCCAAAAGTAATGAAAAGTAATCTGATTACATTACTTTCATATTTCTGTAATTGGATTATGTTACTGATTACATTCATTGTTAAGTAATCAGTAATCTGTAACGACTACATAAAAAAGCAACCCTCCCAGAACCCTATACAGGTTTGATGGAGGTTATAGATATTTTGTTTAAAAGCAGAAATGTTCACTGAGATTCATTCTAGTAAATGAAATATCAGTAGTGGTTCTAGCTTGTATGGCACCATGGGTGAAACTCCCTTCAGCACCCTGGGCGCCTCGTTGTAGTGGTGGTGCGGCCGCCCATGCCTAAATCCGCCCCTGAACAACATGGCTATCAAAAAAAAAAATGTCTTCCAGCTTCACAGAGTAGAGCCCTTTTCACCAATTTTGCCTGCAGTTCTGTTCAAAATCTATCAACCAGTCCTCAGTAAAAAAGATGAAAATTCACAGTTTGAAAGGTCTTGTCCCTTTAAAAGCATTCTGGACATATATACTGGTCTGACTCTTAAAGGTCCTCAGATCAGGGTAAGGTTAATGCACACATTTACAGTGTCGGAAAAGTGAAAACATATCTGTTCAGGCCTTGAATACATTTGACCTTAAAGCTAAAATATGATTCATATTCTTTATGACATCCAGACCACTCTGAATCACACGTAGTTGTGACCATTTCCTGATTTGTGTGCAGTGCTGGCGCACCTGGAACTGCATACTGAGACTGTGACAACACACAGTAAGCGTGTGATAAATGACTCCATATTCGTGCACATTTAACAATCTCCTGAATCAGGTAAAATCAAAACCTCATGATTGAAGCAGGCTTGTAATTCTGCAAGCCTCTAGAAACATCAACATGTTCAGGCTGGGTGAGAGCACGAGGGCTTGATTATGTCTCATTTGGGCCTGTGTGAAAATTGTATTCCATTATTGCAGCTGTCAGAATATTGAACTTCGGAATTTATCATATTCTGGGGAGCTCTGGAGGATCTTTTGCTTGAAACTGGGAACCAAAAAAAAAAAAAAAAAAACAGTATTTAGCCTCAAAACACACCATATCATAAGAGTG
This sequence comes from Myxocyprinus asiaticus, assembly GCF_019703515.2. Classification (NCBI taxonomy): domain Eukaryota; kingdom Metazoa; phylum Chordata; class Actinopteri; order Cypriniformes; family Catostomidae; genus Myxocyprinus; species Myxocyprinus asiaticus. The sequence continues at coordinate 27,174,627 of NC_059370.1, read as the reverse complement.
TGGTGGTTTCAGTGACGCAGGATTTACTCTCTGTAATCAACGCCTGGAAGGAAGCAGATGACATGATTGCCTGTTGAGAAGCCGATGTTACTAATTAAAACAGGAAAAGTGATGACTCGTCTCATCCTTAATGAGTTATCATGCTCTCTGTGTTGGCTTTGGCCTTGACGTAGCCCCCTGCTCCTTCCTCCTGATAACTGCAAGAAAGAGGCTTTAGGAGAAGAGAGGAAGGAAGGCCAGAGACACCATCACCTCTGCTGTTGTGGTTTAGCTCATGATGCAGTTATAAATGGAGGCCTCAACGGAGGAAAAAACAAAGATACTTTTGGATGGAGAAAAAAATCTATGGGTGTTAACTATGGTCACTTTTGGCCCTGTGAACCCTTTGAAAATGGTCATTTCCACCACATTTCAAATTATAGATGTACTTGTTGATCACATTCTGAAATGAAATTTTGGCATTCTGGCAATGACAGTGATGAAAAGGAAATGTTTTTAACATTTTTGGAATAAAATAGCAGTCACCTTTTTTTCTTTCTAAGGCTAATTTCAAAGCTAGCATTGTATGTATCCTAAATCCACACAATTAAATAATATTTTTGCCTGATTGCTGCATATGTTTAATGTCAATTCAAGTCAGAATTATAGCACTTTTCACAACAGGCGTTGTTCAAAGCTGCTGTAGGAAATTATGCTATAACAGAAAATGAATGAATATAGTGCCAATATTAGTTATTTATGTTTAGAACCATTAGTGGTTCAAATGATTAAACTAAAGCTAGTAAATTAAAGATTAAATCCTGATTGAAAATATGCACCATAAAAAATATAATTTGCAAGTGTTTGATTTTTCTTTGAGGGGCAGTCATAATTTGTGTAAAAAAATATATATAAAACTGTTTATTTATACTTTTTTTATTTTTTATTTTTTTTTTATTTTTTAGATGATCATAGTTTTAAACATAATAATTAACATGATGGATTTTCATATTTTAAAGTTAAAGGTCTATGTCAGGAGCAAGGGATAACAATAAAAGCAGCAATAAATAACTAAATAAATAACTAAATAAATAAATGATGCAGGAATGGTAAAAAGTTCCCAAGACCTTTTACTTTAGATTTTATGACATTAAGATAACAAAAACAACAACAACAAAAATTTGTTTGTATTAGTTGAAATCTATTTGTTTTAATAAAAATCTACCCTGGAACATAGAGTCCATAGCTCAAGACATTAATCCTAAGGGTAATGTGGACCTTCCTCTGCCTAATGAAATCTGAAGCCTGACATGACCGCACCTAATGACACTCCCTGACAGTTTTTGAATTAAACAGCCATGCTGGGATCAATCTAAATGGCACACAGATGGCCAACACTATTTTTCTCTCCTTTTCTACCCATAAGCACTTTCATATGGTATCTAATTTACTATCTGATGACTGTTCTTTTCAAAGCAGTGATTCCTGATATACTTTTTCGCCTGTTTTTTGTTTTGTTTTTTGTTTTTAATTATTTATTCCCTGTGACGTGCACAGAACGGGGGCAGCAGGGGCCCTTTGAGGGAGTAAAAATGTCATTTTGAATTCAGATCAAAGTCACGTCACAGAGCATCAGATGTTTTTTATTCTGTTTGTGTTTCATGAAGTTACAAGCGAAACGTGACAGAAGACAGTGGCGCCTGCAGCTGTACGTCTGTACGCACTGTGCGTACCATGAGCGCTCCGACTGACTTGAGAAATATTTACTCTCAGAATATTTCATCAATCATGAAGTGTGTCCCGTATTTCTGTTGGCTGTTTAAAAGACCTAGCAATGCCCAATTTGCGAATGAATAATTCTTTTGAGTCGGTTCTTTTCAGTGAATTGGCCAAACAGGCTTGCAAAACGGAGTTGATTCGTGATTCAATACATTCGTTCAGAGCGCTCTCTCACTGAATCATTTGGAGCGGTTTCTCACACAGTAAAACTGTATCGGGATATTTACGAATACAACGCTGGTTACAGTGTAAATTTACCTACAATCAACAGAGACAAAAGGCTGTCTTTTTGAGAGGTAACTTTGAGAAACTTCAGCTAGTGCTGTGTCATGTGAAGAAGGGGCTGTTCAAACTGAACGTGTTTTTGCGTGCGCTCGTGCTGATTTTCAATCGTTTTTCATGTAAACATCCGCTAGATGGATGTCTTTTGACAACTGCATCATGTTTCATTGTGTTTTTAGCATCTCTCACGGGAGAGCTGCATTTTTAGATGCTGTGTCAAGTTTAAAAGAACTTCAAATGATAAAAACGTGTCTCGAGACACTTGCGTTCTGCTCTATTCTTTGTGGTGCATTTTGCTTTTTTAACTTGAAAACGCGTCTGTCTGAACGGTTATTGGACGAAATGCTTTAGCCAATAGTTACATGAATGCTACTCATACTCGAGAAAATAAATAAATGCTTATCTCAAAGTTGCCAGAATTGAAAGCTTTGGTAGATATAAGATTTATTAGGCAGATTTAGAGGTCTGCAACCCGAAACCGACAGGTTCAGGTTTGTAATTAATGAAAAAGTAAACAGGCCTACCGATCTTGTTTCGTGCACGTGCTCTCGCTCACAGACACGCGCGAACAGACGAGTTAGGGGCACGTCTGTTCTGTTTGCCCATTGTTTAAACACTTGCTGGACGAATGTCTTTGACATTTTCACAGCGTCTTGCTTTTTCTTCAGCGTCTCTCACAGGATCGGCACTGTTTAAGCACCATGTCAAGTTAAAAAGAACTTCACATTTTTAAAAACGCATGTTGAGACATCTGCGCTCTGTTTCATTCTTTGTGCTGCGTCTAGATTGTTTTTAGCGCAGCTGTCACAAAGATTCAACATTCTAAACAAGTTCAGGCTGCATAGAGGGGACTGTTGCATTGTTTCATATTATTCCAGATTGTTCTGCACCAGGTGAAATTTCAGCAAATAAATGGTAAGGCAATGCTTTTTTCCCTTCTGCTCTAGTGTACTAAGGGGCTGCCGTGCTGTGTATGTTTACTGTTTCAGTACTGTTAAGAATGTTGCCTATATGCTTACATAAAATACATCTATACTAGGAGAAGATACTAGGAGAAGAAATTAGTTAGTAAGTGATTTCGGGTTCGGGTCAGGTTCGTGCTTAAAATCGGACCGGGTAGGGTCGGGTCACACGGTCTCGGGTTGGGTTCGGGTTTCATTTTAGGGCCCGTGCAGAGCTCAAGGCAGATTTCTGTGCATACCCTCAGATTAAATCCTGCAGGCGCCCATGACAGAAGATATCTATTTACAGCATGTACACTCTAAAAGCTTTTTCTCCAGGCCATTACTTGATATATAATATGTTGTTTTCTATGTGCAAACTTTCCGATCGGCACAATGATTTGATGGTATGTTTGACAGTTTGTGTAGAGTAAATTATTATGTTTCATAAGTTATGGAAACAGAACAGATCTAATTTGTCAGAAAATTAAAAAGCACCTGGTAAGAGTTGGTTATATTGCCTGAATGCATTGCAAAGTCTTTATAATGACACCAATTTTGTGTTACTGAGGCGAGTAATTATTAATTAATTTGATGATTTCTTTATCAGCACGGAATGTCAAAAGTATGCCAAAACATGTTTATGTAATATTTTTTAAGTGACTCAAGCATACAGTAATTTCCTAATTTATTTTCTATTTTTCAGGGGTCAACTTTTTTGACATGAAGTGCCATTTTTTATTTTCCTGGTCAATGGCTGTGCCGCACCCCAACTTTAGAATCCAGAAATGACATTGCTTTTGTTTATTTATGAAACTTATAGTTAGCATTTTGGCTGTGTACTCACAGAACAACGCTGACACACCAACGCATAACTATTAATGCACACCAACACAGGTCAGATAAAATGTCCACTCTATGTATTGTGTTGTAAGTTCATCAACAGATTAATATACTCGATTGCTACCGCATTTCCGTCATCACATGGCACACATGTAGTGTAGACAACTTTATTAATTATAAAGGGAGCGATCACATCATTTTCAGTGATAGACATTTAATACGTCTTTTATAGAATATTGGCATTAACTTAAGGAGCTTTCTGATTCAGGCAAACCCAGTTTGGTTTTTGTTTAAACTAATAGACTAATCACTATCAGAAAAATACCATGGTATTACTGACTTAATGATTACATTCATATTTCATGATACTGTCATAGTACTCAAAGATACTTTAAAAAATACCATGGTTTTACTATGACAGATGTCAAAAACATGGGATTATCAAAGACCATGTCTGAAAAAAAAAAGTGTAAAAAAAGGAAATAATTATGTTGAAAAATTAGTATGTAGTATTAGCAAAGAATTAGTTAAGTATAAATAAGTGCTACTCTTCAAAAAAAAATAAAAAATAACAAGTGCCCTTTTTTATCCTTTCACCCCTATCCCTGCTGAGGTCTGTGCATGCCACTGTCTATTCCTACCAGAAAGCACCATAAATTTACTCTCATTCAAAATTATGTTTTCATTCTTACATTATGCCACATCACAATGAATATGAATTGCCCTATTCATTGGACTGCACTGTAAATAATGATTATAAAACCTTTATTCTAATCATTATTTTCAAATACTTAGGAACATCAATGTTAGATGAAGTTGGCCTAAATAATCCATACCACGTTTAAAAAAAAAAAAAAAAAAAAAAAAAATCAGTTGTATCATATTCTGAGTTATATTATTTAACGTAGGCTTAACCATGCTTAATTCTCCTCTTCCTAACACTGAGATTTTTTAAGTTAAATGTAATTTGATCATTAGCAGTTATATAACTGAAAACAATCCAGGTGGTGATGCTGATTAAATTCTGGCAATTGACATCAACGTTTTCCCATCTGTTACGCCATCGTACCACCCAGAAAATTCACTCAGAATGACAAAAGAGAAAAAAACATCAATTTTGCCCCCTAATAAAGGCTAACTTTATGAGGAACCATGGCAACAAACAACAATCTTCTTTGCTGCCTGCATCTAACTGATGCCAAATGTTCTTGCAAACAAGTGCTGCTTCTAAAAAGGAGAATATAAAAACTGAACAACATCACCAAAAACCAAACATGCTTCTTTTAATTAATTTAGTATTAATTATCAGAATGCATGCTTCTATACTTCACACTTACTCACATGCAACCCATGTTGCTTGTACCACATAAGGTGTCTGAATATTAAGACTCCATGTTACTAAATGGAATTAAGGTTATTAAAACAATTTTAAATCACTGGTTTTATTGGGAACATACTGCATTGTGTGCAAACACAGACATTCCCTCTTCCTTCTCATGAAAAAACAAAGATCAGGATCTCACATGTTCATACATCTCTCCACAGACATAAACACACAATTCTGCAAATGTGTCCAGTTGTTAAAATATTCTATTTCAGTTCAAACATACTGTGTGTACCGACAGTAATATATTGAAGAGGTACAACAAAACGGAACAGATTTGAACTTGCCTATATCTCATGAGTGATGGTGTTGATGATCCTCAGAGAGGCATTTTTCTTAAATATTCTGTCACTCTGCTCATCTTGGGTCAAAGTGTGAAGAAAGATGTAAAAACAATACAATTCAACACCCTTTCTGTAAATATGAGCCAAGCAAATTGCACTGATATAATACTGTTAATGTAAAAGTGTTAATGACATTTATGTTTATTTTTATTATTTTTTCAAAAATGCAAATACTGTTTATGGATAAAAATATTAAAAAAGGTACACATAAAACTTTGTACAACAGAGTTTAAATCTGATAATTTATGCATAGCATTATGAATTACTGTGTGAAATGATGAAATATGCAGGATCATTTACCATGTTATACGAGGATACTGTGCAAATAGTGCATATGATGTGCTATGATGAATGTATATCTCATCATCTAAAACCATGTTAGTTACTTTTAGACAAAGCCTTAAACACCACAGTCTTTGAAGGGTACACCCCCCACCTCCTTAGAGGATATTGTGGTAGAAGTTGTCATTATAATATATTACTTTAGGAAATATTAGCCAATAAAATTGGAAATACAGTTTCCAACAGTATTCAAAAAGTGCATTCTTTCTCAAATAATTGTTTACTGACAGAATTCTGTTTTCTAGTTGGAGAGGAAAAGGTCTCTTGTCTGATATTTTATATATTTGTGCCATATCTAATCAAAATCAGCTGAAAGTTTCCAAGCCGTTCTGGCATACTACTAGGGGGAAATTTGAAGTACAACAGAATAAAATGAACTTTTTTTGACAGTCCACTGAAAGATGTCAGAAAATACTTATCAAGAACAATACCAAAAGAACTTTCAACTGTTTGAGATAGTTTTGACCTATTACCAATCACTGTTTCTGACTCCTGTAACTAAAAAGATCTTATGCACCTAAAACCACAATTACATCACTCAGATGGGCAATTAAAATCTTATTACTGTGAGTGAACCAACCTACAACATTAAAAAGCCGCTTTATTCCCTCAGTGAGATCTGAGAGTGTTACATGAAATCTCAGGCATGCAAAGCCAGGCCAAAAGGATGGTACGCTGCTAGTTCCTCCTGTTGGCATAAACTATTTTGGCAGCTCTTACAGTGATGATCAGAGTTGGTAATGTGCTTCCATTTTTGAGCCACTCAGCAGTACTGTCTTGTACTGGATAGGGCAGAGGGTGCTCTGCGGAGAAGGCAATAACGTCATGCTTCCCACACCCCTCGGTCAGGCGCTTCTGGGTCAGGCTTGGCTGTCAGTAGGTTGGGGTGCTGGGCAGCCATCCAGGCTCACAGTGCCTATGGAAAGCCTAGGGCCAGAACCTAACAGCCCTTAGGATGGAGGCAGTGGGCACTGGCATCACAGCAGCTTGCCACATAAACCTGACCATGACTGAGCGACGTAGGTGATGAATCATCCACTCTGTGCAGCTCAGAGCCTTTAGTGCAAAAGAGTCTCTAAACATCATCCCTTACTTAAACTTACCTGCAAGTCTGTCCCTGTGTACAAATCTTCTGTCCTACTTATTCCAAATGTCTAGTATTACAATACAGTATATTGAACGCAGTCTCATGACAACTCACAATAATTTATACAATATGGCAAAATTATTCAAACGACTTGACTCGCACAAACAGGTATGACTTTTATTCCCATAGAAAGCAGCAATCAATCAGCAAAATTTCTCATTTTTAGCTAGCCTCTCTTCCAACACTTTATTTAGTTGTAGGGTTTGGGTAAGGGGTTAGACTTATGATTAGGTTAAGGGTTTGGGGTTTAATTTAAAGAAAAATCGTAATAACATTGTTCATTTATTTTTCTCTATGGGAGTAAAAGTCAGACGTTTCTGTATGATCCAACTATTTCTAATGATTCTGCCATTTCATACTATTATTACGACTTGTCAAGAGACTGGGTTGGCATGTTTTAGATTTTCTTGCCATATGGGAACAGTCATGTTGTCAGGCTTCTGGGTGTTTCTATACAACTCATAGGTCATTTTGATTGGTCATTTATGGGATTTTTGTATTTTTATTAAATGAGCCTATATTTTTACTTCAAATATCTTGAGATAACACAAGATAACACTAAAAATTACAATGTGTAAACTGCTCCAGGAAATAACTGCATATTAAATACATGTTGTTCATTAACATTTCACTATAATGTAAAAATAAAATATATACAATTTGAGGCACTAAATGTGAATTTGTAATTGTATTTCTTTTTTTTTTTATACAATCGGATAAACCTGTTAGTTTGAACATTTATCTGCAGTAGACACATGAAATGTGTTGTACTTGCTTGTATCATTGTTGAATATTTTCAGAATCCAGCATAATATCATATTTCAAAGAGATCCAAGTCCAAATATCCAGTATCTTGGATATTGAATTTTATAGTTCCCCTCACAGAACAAAATAAAAATAATTATATTACATTTAGATATTTAATATTCAGCAATTAATACTTATTCTTAACAAAAAAATTTTTTGAAAAGTTTCCAATCTCACATGGCAGTTTTAGCTATACTGGGATAGATATAGAAAACTGATAGGTCCAGACTGAACCAAATACTGAAGATCATTTGGCTTCTATGAGTGGACGCATCATACATGATAATTTGCCACATTTAGTGGGCCGAAGGCAGAGTGCCATTTCTGTAATACGCTGATTCAGAGGTATGTGTCACCTTGGACTGGGCGGAAAGAGGCATGACCCTCATGTTTGAAACCTGAGGCAGGATGATTATTGGATAGCGTGAACACAACTGAAAACATCATCTAAGCAATATTAAGCTAATCAGACAGTCACAACCATTTCACATTAGTGTCCATATGTATATCATTAATCTGACAGAGTCTTAGGCGTTCAGTAATAGCAGTCACAGTCCAACATGCAGGATGGGTGTGAGGATCTGAATTCACGATCTGGGCCAGAGATACAGATCTTGTTCAATGAGACTTTACTCAAATTATGTTCTATACTAGAAAGAGATGAAAACACATATTCCAGGTTCAATACAAGTTAAACTCAATCGACAGCATTTGTGGCATAATATTGATTACCACAAAATTTTATTACGACTCGTCCCTCCTTTTCTTTAATAAAAGCAAAAATCTGGTTAATAGTGAGGCACTTAGAATGGAAGTGAATGGGGCCAAACCATAAACTTTCAAATACGCACTGTTTCAAAAGTATAGCAACAAGACATAAACATTACGTGTTGACATGATTTCAGTGTGATAAAATCACTTACTAACTTTTTCTGTGTAAAGGTCTAGCAAATTGTACAACTTCTTGCCATGACAATGTGATCCAAACAAACCCTAAAACCACTGTAAAAATGACCATTTAAGCCACTTTACAGCTCAAATAATACATGAGTTTAGACAGAAGAATTAATGTAAGTGCTTTTATAAAATTATCAGCTTCACATTTCTGCCTTCAAACCCTCCAAATATTGGCCCCCATTCACTTCCATTGTAAGTGCCTCACTGCAACCTTGTTTTGCATTTTTTTTTAAATAAATGTAAAAAAAATATTTTTTTATAAACAAAATAAAGGATGGACGAGTTGAAATAAATTTTTGTGGTAATCAGCATTATGCCACTAATGCTGTCGATTGAGCTTAATTTGTATTGAACCTAGAATACTCCTTTAAATATACCAGAGAAATCCTCAACTTACCACTCCAGACTCAAATATTTTGAAGACAACATAAAAATAAATACCCTATATTTGCTTTCTTAATAAATATCCCTGGTCTTGTTGTGTGCAGTTCAAAAGAGCATGTTACAATACAGAAAATATTTAATGTACATTTATTTATTTATTAGCTATGTGAATATTACAATGTGTTTCACATTAGTGTCCTGATCTCCCTTTGTGGGTTTACTATGCAATGATGACCGGCTGACTGCACATTACATGTCATAGCACTCTTTTCAAGATCAAATCAAAACTTGATGGATAAAATCATGCCCCACTCCTACAGAATATTTTTTTAAAATCAGAAATACACAGCATTATAGAAATGTAATGCATTGCAAGTGCTGTTTCATTTTGTCTAATTATGCAAAACATTAAAATTCATTTATTTTTAGATGTAGATCCAAAACAGCTGTGAAAAAGTACGATCGAAAATTAAACATAACAAAAGTGTTTGAGAAGCTAAATAATAAACAAACAAAAAAGTATCTCACACACACAAAGTCATATCACATACAAGAGACATAATAAGAATTTTATGCGGACTACTATTTCTCCCACTGAAGGTCTAGTTGCTACGTAACAGAAAAGGGTCAGTGGCACTGTGCAGGGTGAATAGATTCCTCCAGAGCAGTCCATTTATCAAGCGCTGCCAACATGCCAAATGCACAAAGGACAACACATCCACCGCTAGATCCTGTTCCTTTTCACTGTTTCCTTCTAACCACCTTTCCTCTTTTTATTTTAACCTCTTTGTCCCTTAAATCTTAAAACAATAATTGAGTTCACCAAAAAAGACCAAAACTTGCATGAAATTCCAGATGAGATGTAACATGTTAGTCACATTGGTTAAAGAATGAGGAGCTGGGGATACATTAATTTGAAGATTATTTCAATTTCAGTGTTCCATCACATTAAAACTGCTACTTAAGGTTACTCGAACAACTCTTAAATGACCTCACTAAGAGCCCTGTGCAACAGGAAACATAATTTCATATCAATGTTCTCCATCGCTATGAGTGCAGAACAAAACCACCACTAATGAGTCCCTGATCCCATGTTGAAAAATGACCCAAACTTCTACCTTACCCCCTTACAGGTGGGAACCGAGAATTGACATTACCGCACAGAAACGATTTATGATATGGATTTCGTGGCCTTCAAGCAGGTCATTAAGTAGTATGGGTCATTAGAATGAAAAAGCCTTTTCTTGCCCGTTTCAGTTGATAACAATACGCAGCTGGGTTAAAAGCACCTCAAGAACTATTACTTTTGAATTTATGCGTGACACAAAATAAATTATATTTATGGCTTGGCACACTAAGGCAACGATACACTGTGAAGTGTGAATTGTTATGTTATTCTTCACAGACAGAGCAAAGAGAATTCATAACAGGGAAGGTGTCAATGCATCAAAGGCGAATTTCACAGAGATAAGAAACAAAGAAGTATGGGTTCAAAACACTGCCACTCCACCATAGTTTTTATGGAGGCTTCTTATTTCCTATTCATTCAATACAAAAAGAAGGAATTCACTGCATTTCCACACCTCGGTTTCTTCACCTCATTTCTGACACCATGTGCCACCTTCAGAAAAAAACAGACTGAGCTTCTGACAATGACTTTGAGGGAGTCAAGAGAGTGAAACAGCAATCCATCAGTGCAGCCGTGGCGAACATGAGGTAAAAATATTCTCCTATTTTATGCCAGCTGACCCCATAACTGCACTTGATACATCCGTTTCTTTATTGACTCCTCTCCGCCTTGTCTTTTGTTCACCTTGGCCTGATTGCATCAGTGCAAATAATGACCTCTTCATGAAAATGACTGCAATTTTCCTGCAAAAGTCCCCTGTGCTGGCAGACTGCCGCAGTAATACACAGAGGGGAGAGTGGCAGACACTTAACCCATGTTAATGATGAAATTAAGAACGGCGACCACTAATGAGGACAGGAAAAGGATCGTTTGGAGACAAAAAATGTCAACATACTATAACTCTGTTTTGTGTAATTAGCACTTTCAAATGCTGTTTTACTGCTCCCGTTCAGCAGTTGTTATTTTATATGTCCACGATTGCAACCTCTCCCAGTAGGACACATAATCATATACTTTCCAGAATAAACAGGCAGCACATAACACCAGGAATATCAGATATCGCACATTGAAGTGGTCGAAGATTAGCTTGGCAGCAAAAACTATAAACAGGAGACTATAAAACTATAAATCTCATGAAGATTAAGATCATTAGTGAACTTGGTTGGTATTAGCAGGTGGAAGAGTGGGCATTGTCCAACTTCAAAGTCCCTTTCAGCAACACCTAAGTCCCGTGTGCTGCCCGCTCTTCCTGAAAGCAATCTCTCACCTGTCCGCTTGCATCAGTTCCTCTCTCTATATTGTGCAGAATCTGACCCACAGCCAGCTTGATACTCAACTTTCCAACCCAGAGAACTTACAACCAGCATCTATACAAGCCAAGCAGGCCATTTCTAAACTGCGTGCGATGGTGTGAACTGATCGAAATTCCGATAAGCACAACAACATCGGGGAAGGAAAAAGCTGTGGCTTTTTCTTCAACCTAATAATTTGTTTTGACTCCTTTTCATCTTACTGCTACACTAAATGAACTCCAGATCTGGATGAACAGCATATCTCTTCTTTTAGATCTACCTTTTTTATGTGATAGAGATAGAGATAGCGGGATGGAAAGCAAAGAGGGTAAAAACACTGATGAAGAAGGAAGGATCTAACAGAGAACAACAGTACCATTAGAAGTCCAAAGGACCTTGAGAAAAGTTGGCATGTACAGTTAAGTCAGAAGTTTACATACAAATTAGTTCAAATACATTTAAACTCAGTTTTTCACAATTCCTGACATTTAATTGCAGAAAAAAATTCCCTGTCTTAGGTAGGTTAGGATCACTACTTTATTTTAAGAATGTGAAATGTCAGAATAATAGTTGAGAGAATTATTTATTTCAGCTTTTATTTCTTTCATCACATTCCCAGTGGGTCAGAAGTTTACATATACTTTGTTAGTATTTAAATTGTTTAACTTGGGTCAAACATTTTGGGTAGACTTCCACAAGCTTCTCACAATAAGTTGCTGGAATTTTGGCCCATTCCTCCAGACAACTGGTTTAACTGAGTCAGGTTTGTAGGCCTCCTTGCTCACACACGCTTTTTCAGTTCTGCCCACAAATTTTCTATCAGATTGAGGTCAGGGCTTTATGATGGCCACTCCAATACCTTGACTTTGTTGTCCTTCAGCCATTTTGCCACAACTTTGGAGGTATGCTTTGGATCATTGTCCATTTGGAAGACCCATTTGCGATCGAGCTTTAACTTCATGGCTGATGTATTGAGATGTTGCTTCAATATAATTTTCCTTCCTCATGATGCCATCTATTTTGTGAAGTGCACCAGTCCCTCCTGCAGCAAAGCACCCCCACAACATGATGCTTCCACCCCCATGCTTCACGGTTGGGATGGTGCTCTTCGGCTTGCAAACCTCACCCTTTTTCCTCCAAACATAACGATGGACTTTATGGCCAAAAATTTCAATTTTTGTTTCATCAAAATAGAGGAATTTTCTCCAAAATGTAAGATATTTGTCCCCTTGTGCACTTGCAAACTGTAGTCTGGCTTTTTATGGCAGTTTTGCAGCATTAGCTTCTTCCTTGCTGAGCAGCCTTTCAGGTTATGTTGATATAGGACTCGTTTTTACTGTGGATATAGATAATTGTCTACCTGTTTCCTCCAGCATCTTCACAAGGTCCTTTGCTGTTGTTCTGAGATTGATTTGCACTTTTCACACCAAACTACGTTCATCTCTAGGACACAGAATGTGTCTCCTTCCTGAGCGGTATGATGGCTGCCTGGTCCCATGGTGTTTATACTTGTGTACTATTGTTGTACAGATGAACGTGGTACCTTCAGGTGTTTGGAAATTGCTCCCAAGGATGAACCAGACTTGTGGAGGTCCACAATTTTTTTTTCTGAGGTCATGGCTGATTTCTTTTGATTTTCCCATGATGTCAAGCAAAGAGGCACTGAGTTTGAAGGTAGGCCTTAAAATACATCCAGAAGTATACCTCCAATTCAGTACACCTCCTATCAGAAGCTAATTGGCTAAAAGCTTGACATAATTTTCTGGAATTTTCCAAGCTGCTTAAAGGCACAGTTAACTTAGTGTATGTAAACTTCTGACCCACTGGAACTGTGATATAGTCAATTAAAAGTAAAACAATCTGTCTGTAAACAATTGTTGGAAAAATTACTGATGTCCTAAATGACTTGCTAAAACTATTGTTTGCTAATATTAAATCTGTGGAGTGGTTAAAAAATGAGTTTTAATGACTTCAACCTAAGTGTACGTAAACTTCTGACTTCAACTGTATCTTCAGTGCATAAAAAAGTCCATCAAACACATGGCTGTAAAGGATCCCTGTAGCTCTCATTCTCTAAATGTATTCATCACAGCCTTTGAGATTCAGACAGCCGGGTGACTTCCAGATCAACATTACCTGGCACCTGTGAAACTATAGTACAGATCTGCATCTCTGATTAGATGCTGTCTGTACATGCAAAGATGTTGAAAGTTTGTTATTTTAAGCTCTATATAGTAAATCTATGACAAGAGCTATGTGTGTATGAGACTGTATAAAGACATCTCTTTGTTTAAATTGAGAAACATCTTATTGATTAAGCACGGGGTTCATGGATTTTTCCGAAACATGTCCCTAACAACAGTTTGCACTGTCTGTACAAGACCTGCGGTAAATACTACCTGATTGACACAATGTATTTGCAAGACAATGCCCCTGCAGAAGTGCAAATACCTAAGATTTTTGGATTCCTTGTATTGTCTATGCAGTGAATAGCATTTGAAACCTGCTCTATTGAAATGACAGTGACCCTAAACTGTCATCCCATGTAAATCTTAGTTAGCGCTCTCTTACTGATGGACCAGATAACCTGGATTATGGAGACAGCTGCTGCTGAGTCACGCAATACCGGAGCCAGTGTTTGCTGGAGATAATTGGCTGGTCCAGGGTAGAAATTATCAGTCTACTGCTTGGCCACAAACTCTCTGCAATACATTTTCATGAAGTAAAATAAGAGAACTCAACGCTATAGAAAGAACTACAAATTGCACACAAGTGAATCACATTGCTGAAAGAAAATCACTTATCTACAAGAGTGGCAGAAATGGCATGTATTACTAAGTTGAATAGACATGGCAGGGTAGACATGGTTATGGGTTGAAAGTTAAATCCATTGACCTCAGAAGTCTGACATGTGCAATATGGAGAGACAAAAGCTGTCTCTTTGTGGTTGTGCATATTTTAAAATATTACACAAATTAAGCTTAATCTCTGCAGCTCTTTAAAGACAAACATTTACCACATTGTTTAAATAGCTCTTGGCTTTTCAACTTCGGCTCAGTTACTGCAAGAATGTTTACAGGCCTTGAACACAATACACTGAGGTGGTGTGCTACAGTAGCCCAACTATTTTCAACCAGCAGATCTCTCAACAGTACTAGGAAACATCCGCCTGCATTTATTCTAGGTACCGTGCTTGATGCCTGGAGTAAACACAGATACCATTAAGAGGCGGAAAACAAACAGGAAGAACATTACTCATGAAGGGAGACAAATAATATGGTAAACATTTTGAGATAAGTTGCCATTTTTAGCTTTGGATGAAAAACACCTGTTGATTTTACCATTTTGATTAATATCGCTTAGAAACATCAACTTGGGCATCAACTTTGGTTTTATTACTCAGATTACGTTGAGATTAACTGGTGGCCAGGACTGGGAGAATAGACGTTCTTCACTATTAATAAAAACTTACATAAGGAAGGGTTTTGAAAGAATGAAGGACATAGGCATGTGAAATGCCATCACCGGTAGCTGACTGGCAGCATGCATAGCATTCCTTTACTCAAAGCGTTTCCTGTAAACATTCAAATACTTCCTGTGTTGGGCCAGAAGTCAGATGTGCCAGGTGCATTTGTTATGAACATATCAAATAACAGATCAAAAGAGGAACCCGCTGAAAATTTTGCAGGTTTGAATTTAAAATGAAAGGAAAAAACCTACAAGTAAAGGTATTGGACCATATGGAGGGTACTTAAAAGTTTACAACACCCAAAGAGGATTAAAAGTAATTTGGTGCAAATGTTAGGAGTTTACAACCTGCTTTGTTGTAAGTCACACATGCTCTTGTCTTTATTGAGAGCATTACAACATGCCATTCATACTCAAATCGAAGCATAATTTTGGGTTTGGTTACTGATTTTCTGGAAGTGTAACTTTGGGTTTGGCTACTGATTTTAAAATAATTGTTTTTAATAACAGTTCTATATATAAAGTTGTTTTTTATCTTCGTGGTAACACTTTACAGTAAGGTTTTATTCGTTAACATTAGTTAACTAAATTAATTAACAAATTAACCATAAACAATAAATGTTCAGCACTTCAATTAATCTTGGTTAATGTTTATTTCAACATTTACTATTTAAATCTAAAAGTTGTATATATTAACATTACTACATGCTGTAAAAACATATTGTATGTTAACACATAGAACCTTATTGTAAAGTGTTACCTTTTCTGTAAATCAGTCTAACTGTATGTTTTTTTTGTGTGTTACTAATGACTTCATTCTCTTATGAAAAAGAGGCATGTTTGTGGTGATCAAAGCAATTTAGATACCAGCCATACATAAAACCTGGTCATTGTTCTTCAACAAATTATCTCCTGGCTAAAATTAGGTCAGTGGTGGTGGATAAGCACCATCAAACTTTGCATTGGACAGTACCAGACGAGAGGATTACTTCACAAAGAGTGAAGGCTTCAAGTGGACCCTGCTAAAATGGAAGGTGCTCCCGTTGTTCGGTCTGAAGAGGGTGTTACGGACATGCTTGCCTGGAACAAATGACTATATAAACAATGCCACACAGAGCCATGGTCTCATAAATGAAAATATACGTGAGCAGAGCGCAGCATTTTTAAAAGGTTTTGACAAGGGCATCTATTCATAATGTGAATATGTCTTGAGCAGCCACTTAATTTGTTTAATATGTATTTTATTGCTCTGTGCTGTCAATGGAGATTTGGTTAATGCATCCTGGGCCTCTTGGAAATGAAAACGGCATTCAACAGAGACGATCAAATTCTTTTTTTAGTCAAAGTATGTAGAATCGTTGTATTTATTCATGAAATTGAGACCCTGAAAGATGTGTAATGGCCGTTCATACAGAACACTTTTTTGCTTCCGTCTGCGCTGTTTTTCAATTATTGTTATATGTAAACATTCACTAGACAGAATGCAGGAATGCTGCATTTTTTAGATGCTGTGATAATTTAAAAGGAACTTTTTAAATGTGTCTCAAGACACCTGCCATCTGTTCAATTCGTTGTGCTGCAGTTAGCTTTTTTTAGAGCAAGAATGTGTTCGGTGTGAATGGCCCCTAACAGAAACTGAGCAAGAGAACTAAATAGAGAGAAGATATTTTTGCAACAAAACCTAAGGCATTATTCATTAATAAAAAACTAATTAAAACGTTCCTTGATAAAAAACAATTCTGAACAAAACACACAAAAACAAAACTTTACAGCATACATTAAGTACATCTGTTCTCAAATGGCCCAGTTTTTTGGCCTCTTTTACACATTTGTATTTAATTGTCTTTGCAATGACGTGATTGTGGGAATATTCATTCAGGTGTTGAAACTGAAGAGGGGGAGATCATAAACAGCATGAATTGTGCTAGATTGTTGGTACCCAACTTTATAAATACAAATAAAGACAAACAGTCAAAACAAATAGCAACAAAATAAAAATCACAATGGAAAAAAAAAAAAAAATAATAATAATAATTACAATAGCATTTAAACTGCATCCAATTCCATTCACAAAAAATATATGAAACATTTTATTCCTTCAAGGCTTTACATATCACTCACCATTCAGTATAAGAATCAAAATCCCTCCTGTTTATTGAACAAAAGAACATTTCAGCTCAGTGTAGCTTGCTGATTTTCATCAGGCCTTTTGTTCTTGTAGAGAACGGAATTCTATACAGAGAGCAAAACAAATGACTCAGAATCAGCAAATCAAACAAAACAAGATGAAGACACAGGGTCTGATAAGTTTTCCTCTGGCACCTCCCTATGTCACACGCACACTAGACAGAAATGCTACAAAATATGCCAGCTATTCTACCCAAATGCAAAATACACAATACTGAATCTGAGAAAAATGGGTTTAAAGCACAGTGCTTTGCCTTTGTTTTACAGTGAATTTTGTAATTATTGCAATTTTCACACTCTGTTTTCTCTGAATCTAAGCATATGTAGGTATCACCAAACCCATCTATCACAGGACAGATCATAGTCAAAGAGACACTATTTCAGTCAACTTAATTCTGACAAAATGTGTAGCTACTGCATTTTGCCATTGCATGGCAGCATAGACGATGACAAAATTATCTAATATTTTCATGGAAATGTGTTTCATAAAAGAAAAACTACTCTTTCTATTCATCTTGCATCCTTTTTTGGTGCCTCTCCTTCATCTAGTGTTGTTTTCAGTGGTTTCCAGATACACACCACCTAAAAAATTCTAAGAAGTGTTTCTGTTTGGTTATCATAAAACTACCCTCTTCCTCTCTCTCTTTCTTCAGTGGGAGGGTTAATACAGGGTGGGGGGGATGGGGGACTCAGAGTCAGGGATACATAAGCAACATGAGGGACCTGGGCTCCTAATCCAAGGCAAACAGTCCTCATACACAGAACTACCACAAGCTGACTCCCTGCACACTCACGGCTCTACTGGACTTGGCAACAGCTTCCATTTACAAAGGGAAAAACGCACATCTCCGCAGGAGAACTCCAACAGAAACCTGCCCTCAGTCTCAGAGTGGTGCTGTCACACACTTGCACACAGATATACAAACACCTTCACACAGACACACACACAAACACGCTCACCCACTCAGACACAAACATAGCCACGCACACACAGAGACATACGCACACACTAAGGAGCAAACAGTCTCTCTGCCTTTCTCTCTCTCTCCTGCTCACCCACTCTCCTCTCCCTCCCATCCACACACACACACCACTACAGTATATCAGCTATCAACTCGCAGAGAGACGGAGGGGAGAGCAGAAATGAATGTGAAGATCTTGACGCTGGTGATTGTGCTGGTGGTTTCTCTGCTGTGTTCAGCCAGTGCTGGTAAGTGTGGAGCGTGACGGCCTTTGCCCGGAGCCTCCCTATGTTTATCTTTTTTCTCTGCTGTTAGCCTTGGGAATGGGCAGCTGTAGCTGATCAGTTACCCAGCATGGTTAGCCTTCTAGGGCTGGGAGAGGAGGGAAACAGTACCTGGCTGCGTGCTGTGCTGCACTGCAGAGGTTTGGCTTGTTTTTGTGCCTATTTAATGAAGTTTATTGTGCCATTGGTGGATTACTTGCGTAGATTCAAAGTCAGGCTTCATATTGACAGACAGGAAAATTACGGTAATTATAATTCTTCCTGGTGCCATGTAATGCTTGGCGTTCTAAGATTATGCACTCCTGGATTTTGTAAATGCAAGGTGTATGCTTATTCAGTGTTGTGGTGCATGTGATGAAGGTTGTATAATTAATTCAGTCGGTTTGGATTCCAGATTTAAAAGCCAATATGCTGTCAGCACTAACTGTGGATGTTTCAAGGTGGATTTGATCAATTTCTTTAGGCTGTGGCACATCATGGATGGTATTCTAGGCTGAAGGTACACAGAATGGCTCCTTCATGGCATGCATGTGAGATTTCGTGCTCTTACACTTAACCTCAGAATGTTTAATTATAAAAGCAGTCTGATATTGTATTATGTAATTAGAATTATTTATCTACCTCTAGCAATAGTACAAAAAACAGACTGAGCATTTATCAAGGATAGGTCACACAAGTCTTAAATGTTAGAGCTTGAGTCAGGTGACCAGTGGTCACCCTGCAGATGTGATGCAGGTAACAGGCTTGTGTTAAAAACAACAACTATGGCCCTTGTGCAAATGCTTGCATCTCTCTAAAGTCCGACACCAATCCACTGGCAACTGCTGGGAAGCAGGTTTGGGAGGGTTACTTTTGAAATGTATTCTACTACAGATTACAGAATACAGAATATTTATAACGTATTCTAAATACTTTGGATTACTTCTTCAGCACTGGTTGATTTTTTCACTCATTTTGACTATAAAAACTGCCGGTACAGTAAGACAGAATACACATGTTAAAAATACATTCTCTGAAAAACCTAAATATCTTATGCAGTGTTGCTTCTAAAACAAGATAAATCAAATTGATCTTGTTTTAAGGATTTTTAGGTATTTTTACAGGAAAACAATACAAAAATTATTATCAAAAATATGATTTTTGCCCTAATATCAAAGGTCTTACTAGAAAAAAAGAAATTATGATCCAACGTGAATTTTCTTGATAAACAAATACGATCATGCCTGGTAACGTGCATGTAAAATGGCTATAAACAGCATTTTAGCTTAGCGTAAAGCTGACAATTTACACAAGGTGAATTTCTATTTCTTCTGCTCCAAACTTACTTCAAACTTACTTCTCTGTCTACACGTATGAATGTAACACATCATAAAGAAAGTGTTTCACCGCTGTTCAGATGCACTTTGGATCGCATCATTTATATGTATAAATGTTTTCCATCTGAAAGGACTAAATATTAAATGAAACAAATGACAATAAAATGCAAAGTAATCTCTTCAGTAATCAAAATACTTTTTAAATGTAACTGTATTCTAATTACCAATGATTAAAATTGTAACTGTAGTGGAATACAGTTACTTATATTTAGTATTTTAAATACATAATCCCATAACATGTATTCCGTTACTCCCCAACCCTGCTGGGAAGCATGTGTGTTTGAGAGCTTAAGTGTATGTCGAAGTGTCTCTGTGTGTGTAGGGTGCTGGTTAGTGGATACTCAGCCAATCAAACAGCAATCGCGCAGAGCTCCTTACGCCCTGCATTTCCACACACATTCATTACGCAGATGCTGCTATTTTTATCTCTGCACGAGTAAATGGGAAGCAATTACCTTGCTTTATGGTCAGTGTCGTTTTTCACTCCCTCGTGCCTATGTGTGTGGAGTGTGTCCAGCTTCTGTTTTTCCTTATGCCTGATCTTTGGAAGGACAGGCTATGGCTACAGCCTTCAGCCTATAATGTCTGATTTGTGTGACATGCTTCAGGTCAGACTGCCTGCTTGTTCCCAGCCTGTTGTTATTGGTAGTATTATCTCCACTGAGAGCATTAAGCATCATGAGATGGGGGGAGAGAGAGCTGCAGGGAGCCGGAGCTGCGCGCTGTCGCGGGAAGGTGTTGGAAGCGGCTCGGTGTGTAGGCAGCGGGTGTGAAGCCTTTCATCTTCAGACAAACGCTTTTCCACTACACTGGGAGTTTGCTGGAAATTGCCATCTATTTCGACCATGAGTGCACGAGCGTGTGTACGATGGGGGTATTCTAAGTAATGCGGGAGCACCACTTTCTTGGAGGTTGAAAGAAGGTGGGGACATGGAGAAGAAGTGATGGTGCAACAGGCAACAGGAGCTTCATTACTGTAGCCCCGGGCAGGCATTTAGTGTCACCCAGCAGAACGGCTGCGGCCCTGCTAATCTCATCTCCACATACCTCAATCTGCTTGTCTTGTAATGAGCTTCCCCTAAAGAATGGGCAAATCTCTGCACATTAAGCCATTCATAATTCATCCTGAAAGCAATCTGTCTTCCACTCTCATTGCTCTCAAGCCTGGTATGTAAACACTTCATATTGTTGAAACAGCTCAGGAACTCAGGGCTGTCAAAGTTTGAAATCAAAGCCTCATCTTTCAGAGTCAGAAGCGCTGGAAAATTACAACAGCTCAAAAGCAAACACACACATGCACATAAACGCACAGAAGTCATGAGATGTGGTGTAATTTTAGCTGCTTTGAGTGGCCTTTCCTTCCAGTCAGTTGAGCAGGTGAGAGCGCGGAGATCAGATCTTGAGCATTATCTGTTTAAAATCAGCTCAGTGCTAAGGGGCGATTTCATGCGAGCTGTCAACAATGTTATTATTTGGTATCAGTGTTAATTTTTTCACAGTTTTTGATGAAAATGTCCTTTAAAATTAGTCAATATTTCATCATCTCATATTCATTAGATTTAGTCAGTCGAAAATGACATAGCATATCATTTTAGTCAACGAAAATAAAATCTTTTAGTTGATGACGATGTGCAAAATGGACAAAAAAGTGTGTCAAACTGTAACAGACCAAACTTTAATCAAATATTCAATCATTTATGGAAAAAATTTAAAAATGTATCAAACATATAACTATACATAGCCTACTGTCCTTGTTGTGAAAAAACTGAGCTCTTAAAATAATAATGAATAGATTGAAGTATTAGCTACTTTTTAGAAGTTAGCCTACTGTACTCTGAATTCTTCATGCTTTAGAGACTCATTAATTTTCCATGAAAGGATATTACATTGCGTGTAGCGTGTTTCTTACAGAAACAGTATATTTACAACGCAAGTTACGCAATGCAAATTACGCATATTCTGACAAGTGCGTCATTTAGATCAAGTTCACCTGTTCATTCGCTTCACTGTGCAGAAGTTGTTATATTACATACTGTATATGTTGTGGATATAGGCTACTATAGTAATTAAAATGTATAAATAAGATGCGTTTGAATGAGGTATTTACCCCATTTTGAAGCAGTTCATTTAGCCCGTGTTCAACTCATGCAGCTCAAGCAGAGAAATTCCCAATTATTAATGGGTTAGATTAATCTATTTCTAATATCTTCTTCTATATACAGATTCTATAGATGTTTCTTCTCCTTTTTATATCTTGCACTGTTAATATCTTGCAGTATCATTATTATCGTCATATTTTCGTCAATAGTATGCTTTAATAAAATAGTTTAATTATCGTCATGATGCACCTTTTTAGTCTCGTCTTCGTTATCATTGACGAAATCAAAAAACCCTTCGTCAACAGACGTTTTCATCAGTGATTTCGTTGATGAGATTAACACTGTTTGGTATTAAACTTTGATGTAGCGTTGGAGATCTTGCACAGGCATGTCTCGCTCATCTGTGAAGCTGTGCATCCTGGGTCAGTGTGAGCCAGTGAGACCCTGGCAAAACAAATACTGGGCTCATTAAGAAAACCTTCAGCCACTCAATGTTTCTTTTTAGAAGAAAAGGGGAAAGGGCCAGGATATTTTGTGAAATAACATCAGTGGCCCTGTGCTAACAGCATGCAGGAAGTATTAAATCATAATTCCAGTTTATTTCACCCGCTCACCTAATGCGAAGAAGGTGTTTGCAGCTACAGACTTGATTATGGGGGCCGTGGAGAGAACACAAACAGGCAAACTTTTCCAGATGTCCACTGATAACATGATAATAGTCGCCGAGCAGCATGAAGGAAACGGGCGCTACAGAAAGGTCATTACAGGATTATGGACAATCATTCAATGGTGCTTTCAGGCATGATGGATTTTTGTCTGAGTTCCTCTCTTTCACATGCACACGCATACACAAACGTGCATACATACACACACACACATACAGGAGGTCAGTGACTCAGATCTATTTTATGAGTAACCTGGATATCCTCTATGGTGTTGCAGGAGAAATGGCTGTCTCACTTTAGACTACAGTGTGATTTGTCAGTGACTGTAAAAGCAAATGGTTGTGTAAAAAATACACACAGATGTGTCCGATGTGATCTACTGATGTGTGAATAATTACTAGTTCATATTAATGTACACAGTTATCTAGTATATTGTTGTCACGGTACCACAATTTCAGTAGTCGTTACCAATACCAGTTAAATTTCACAGTTCTTGATACCAATTTCGATACCACAGAAAAATGTTGCTAATATGATAATGTGCTATTGAACACACTCCTTTAGCCTATTTAAAGTTACATTTCAATGTAAAAAATAAATTAAAAGATATGCATGTTTCCTTCAAGTGTTTATAACACTTGTTTGTTTTTAAGCAGGGCTCTACTGAAATCGGTTTTATTTTTTCACCAAATCCTGTTTTCCCTTTTTTTTTTAAAAATTATATTATTTTTCATGATATATTTACATTATTATTCCATGTTTTAAAGTTTAATTTCATTTCATTATCAAAATGGTGTCTAATAAAAAACATTTCCTTAAACTTTTCACAAGTAAAAATAGAACAATTACTTGTTTATTTTTATAAACTCTTCAAGTACATGCTGGTGCTCAGAGTTTATGGAACTGGTTATTTGGTAGCTATACAGCTCTGGATTTTACAGAGCAGAAACAATAAAAAAAGTGACCTTTATAAAACATTTTCATGCAGTAGAGGCATAGCGGTAACCTTTGAGAAATGCTACGAATTGGCCACAGCATGGTGAATGTCTTGACATATGTGACTGCTGTAGGCCAGCATAATGCAATTTAGAGCACTCTGAATATACCAGATCACCTCCACCCTAAGACTCATACAGGTACAGAGGAGAAATATCTTGAAAGGTGGTGGTGGAGGAGAAAGAAAAGGGAAAAAATTAAGAGACGTGATTAAACCTGTGTGATAGCAAAGGGAGCCTTGTACGACCAACTGATTTTGCAAGAAACACAGCCACTAAAATATTCAAAAGCCTTTAAAACTTCACAGCTGGTGGTCTTCCTTTCTTCCCCATATTTGCAGGTGGACAAATGCGGGGAATATAAAGGTCCTGGTGCCAAAACTCTTTCAAATGGATGTTTGCTCTCTGCTCTCTCTCAGAGCCACAGTTTTGCATCTGGCTTAGCTGCATGCCTCCTGTACCCACATGCCAGCAAGCTGACAAACCATTAGCTAGGCCCCTTTAACTGAACATCAGGGAACATATCCCCTCAACACCACCAAAATCTCTTTCTCTCTCCTCGACTTTTTTAATCAAAGCCAGAAATAACAAAACGCCTCACTGCATCCACTGGGGCCTAATATTAATCTGATTTATGGCTCCCTTTTCAAATATTAAACATTACATTTATTGTGGTTGCTGATCAGATAAGATCAGAGTGGACATTTTTATGCACAGTGAGGCAAAATGCTAAATAAATATTTAAAGTCAGGAAATAAATGCGCTTTAATTACTTTCATGCTCAATTTGTAAAGCATGGAATGAGAAAACAGGAGAGGGCTTTCCCTAATGGAAGAGAAATAGTTAAATTGTTTTTGGACATATTTAGAGTTCTGCCAAATAATTTTAAAGCTATATCACGTCAAACTGTTCAACAGATTTAAGACTTCTGCTTTGGGTATTTCACGAAGTCTGTTCAGAAACAGATATTTCTAAGGTACTGATTGGTGTGAGTGGTTCTGATTTGAGAAGTTAAATGGATAGTTTATGAGAAGTGTTGGAGCGTTTTTGGAACACTTTAATGATGCCCCCATTGGGAGTACTCGTAATTCTAAGCCTTGGGGTACAGGATATCTGTTTAATGCCTTCAATTTTATTCCTCTAAATAATATACAGCCAATATAAACCCAAGCATGCCTTCTCTCTTCTCTTTAATGGAAGGCAATGCATATTAAATGCAATCTACACACCCCTATACTGTACTGAAGCATTTCCTCATGAGCTTAAAAGAAATTTTGATTAACTTTTTTTTTGAATGTCTTCCAATTAGTCGTAAAGACATCTGCATAGATAATAGGACATTGTTTTTAAAATGTCCAAAGGGAACAATTAAAAACCTAAAGATTTTATCAGTCGTAAAACAAAAGTATGCAATTATTTTATCATATGACTTCTATATTATTGTCATTCAGTTTAGAACAAATTAGGTATATGCATGATGGTTGATATCAAGAAAACAAAAAGCATAAGAGAAGATCATTCCTAACAAGCCTCATGTTGAATGAACAAGTCTGTTTGTAAAAGTAGCGTGCAGGAATTTTCCATAGATTCCGTAAATATACACTATATACAATTCAGGCCAACAGTTTACTCAGGGATTGTGAAGCTTTACATTTAATCTTATTTGGTTTAAACATTCTGGTTTATACTCCAACACATATAAACAGAAATGGTAAATGAACTCTCAGTAATTGAAAATCATCTGTAACGTCAATGACCCTCAAAGTTACCGTGAGAACCAGGGCAAATTCTCTAAAACAAAACACTCCATTGCGTCTTTGTCTTATTCACTGGCTGAGGTGCATGCAACAGAACCAGCCATTCACATTTGAGCTGTTCACCCTGCACCAAGTGGTTCAGTCTTGTCCATTCACATTGTTATGACACATTTGTGTCTTTTCATGACTGATCATTGAGAGATGAAAACATGTGATCTCAGCTGGAAATAACCCAGCCTGCACTGGTTGACACTCTTTCAGCGGTCACTCAGTAGCTCAGCAAAGGGCCTAAAGCAGGAGAATTGAAACTGAAGCCTTTCTACACCATCACACTTCCTTTAAAGACAGTATGCATGTGGGTTCACAGCTGACAACACAATAGAAAGGGGTGGATGTTGTTCATTACTGATTAGAGAGCACATTGAAATAGACTGTTAGTGGATCCCATCCTTTGGGCAGCAAATACTTTCAGCATATAATTGTGGCCTATGAAAAAAATGGGGTCTTCCTCTAGAGGGCATTTAACTTCCTGAAAAGCTGAATCCTCTATTGGAGGATGCAACATAAAGGGACGGTGACACAAATGGGTAAACTAGAAAAGGTATTTATTAACAAAAAACAAAAACAAATGGTAACATAATCAGAATATCAGTTATCAGTGATGTCAGTCAGTTGTGAATGTAAGTGTATGAACGTGAAGTGTTGTATCAGTGAGTGTATGGATGCTAAAAATAAACAACAGCCAAAACTGAAGCGGGGAGCTGGCAGACTGCCTAAGCAGCGGCCACAACTAGCGGAAGCAAAGCGTTTAAATCGGTCACCACTACAAGGCTCAGGTGTGCACAAACCACACCCCAATCACATCATCTGAACCTGCAAAGTAAGAAAAGAAAACACACAACACTGACTGGGTCATAACAGGCGCATTCAAATTTTTAGAAGTTTTTTGTTTTTCTGTGGACATGTGTGCATGAAAAAGTATGCCTGTTTAAATCTATTACTTGAGATACAATTCGTAATCCTGAGATACAAATGGATATCCACCCCTGCAATCCCTTGAAAGTTATTAAATAAAATGTCCTATCCTGTAATCACAACCGACGGTAATTGGTGCATCCAGTCCATCGCTGCCAGCGCTGAGTAGAGTAACATGCACCACAATGGCTTCACTGAAGAGTAAGGCCAACATTCTTTATACAAGTACTTGGCTAACACATTGTTAATGCGCGGTTCAGTTGGACTTGCTTAATGTGCATTCTTGCATTACCGAGGTGGTAACAAAACTTAGTACTCAAGGGGGCGATAGAGTTACATTCAAAAGTGTGTGCCATTAAACTGGATGTGGAATTGTTCAGGTAAGCTGCTATTAATTTAATGACTTTTAACTTGCTCAGCAATATTCTTTTCAAACTGCAGTTCCGCCATGACAGTAGATGACTTGAAAGAGAAAACTCACTGTACAAGCAGACAGTTCACACTAATGGCCTACAACGCCCCTTGCAGCAATGTTGCGAATGCAGCGCCTTCTTGCGTGGTGTTATAAAATTTGTCTGACCCATTTTGTAATGCAACAACAAACAAAATCGAGCTTCTGTAGCTTGAAGCACCAGCGTTTACATACCTGCATTGAGAATGTTTCGGCCTTAAGCATTATCGTAATGGTTTCATGCTCGGGATGTGCCTGAAGCCGAATACCGTATTCAGAAAGGCACGAATAATGACTTCCAAACAAAAAACAAATTCATCCAAATAACAGAAAAAATCTTAGTTTGACTGATTATACAAGAAGCACAAGGATAAAGTGACATTTTAAATAAACATATCTAAAATTAAAATGAATTTATAAGTCTGTGAAGCCAATATTACTAAATAATAATTACTATAATGGTGTCCTAATATCGTAAAAAATCCTGATAAATCTATGGGACTTTCACCTGTTTGTTTCACCAGGACTTTAATCTGTTTCAGCAGATATTAATGTCAGCAATACCAGGAGAAACCACAGTTAACGACATATTCCACAGTTAATGTAGACTACAAATTCAGCTTTAAATGGTAAGAAAAAAAAAAAAGAAAAAAAAATATATATATATATATATATACACAAATGCATAATTTATTTATAGAAACTATAAAAGTAGCAGAGTAACATTTAAAAATGGGCGTTTCATTTAGTTTGACACTTCCAGTTTAAGCCCTGCCCACATCCAGTTCTATCTGAATAATTTTGTCAGAGGAACAGATACAGATCTGCAGATACAAATAATGGCTTCACTGCACCCCCTATTTCATGCTAACTGCCATTCTATCAGTCTTTATTTCTATGATCCAATTGGTGTCTCTAGAGATTAATGCAAAAATGGGAGCTAGCAGCTTCTTGACAATTACTAGCGTGCTAAGCTTGAGCCCGCCACTACTGACTAAAACATTCAAGTCTCAGTCTCTGCTGCCTGCCTTGGAGGTAAATCGTCTTTAAGACAGCATGCTGTTTGCCCTGGAAGCCAATTCAGAAGAAATCTCACTTAAGATGCTTTGCATGATCAGCTCGCTGATTTTCCTGTTCTTAAAGGGTCCAACCTACAGTAACCTCTAGCCAGTGATTCAACCCCTGCCAGTCTGAAGTGCTGCTCCAAGAGTTTGAACAAGTCTTAATTAGCCTTCTGTCTCTCTCTCTCTCTCTCTCTCTCTCTCTCTCTCTCTCTCTCTCTCAACATGTCATTAGCAGTCAAGGCAGGAACCATAGTGCTTTGAGCCTACAACTTTCTGATCATTCGGTACCAGGCCATTTCGAGCCACATTATTATAGCTTAGCACTAATTTGGGTCATATGTAGTTTGCTTGCAAGGCTGCACACCATCTGAAGGTGTCAGGAACGATCATAGAGCAGAGGGGTGACGAGAAGCCACAGCCACTTTTATCAGAGTACAGTTCTTACTTTCAGTATTAAAGCTCAAAGTGGAGCAGTTTTCGGGAGTGAGGTGTGGGAAAGTCGGCCTAGGAAAGCGAGGACAAGTTCTTGTGCAATTTTATTCCTCAGCAGAGTTGCAGAACACACTGCAAGCCTTAATTTCATCCTGCAAGCCCCGTGCTATAATACACGCACAATGGTCAATACCAAAAAGTCCCTGTTGCAATGAAATATGGCCAGAAACGACCACAACAACTGGTTGCAGGGCTGTCAGACAGGGAAAGGGTTAAGCAATCTTATCACCTCCCTCACCCTAATGTGGAAATTTGTAAACTGGGAAACCTGATCTATTCCTACTGACACTGTCATTCTCTTGCTCCTCAGTGATTGCCTTTCACAGCGGCTGCCATGGAAACGTGGTTAGAGATTGGTACCAGTTTATGCCAAGGCCTGGTGCTTCTGGTAGGCATGCGATAAGCAGCGCTTCGACTCCCTGCATCAAAAGGCCACAGAATGCAGGCTGCTGATTTCAGATGCTGCTCAGGAAGCTCTACTGGCTTCCTCATCTTAATTTCCATATCAGAAGTAGTATATTTAGGGACATAATAGCCCACTGTTAGGAAATTTTGCAAGGCACACTGTAACAGTCTCATTTCTGAGCTAGGCAAGTGATTCATAGTGGGGTTTCATGCTAATTAATGTGTCTCATTCAAGGAATAATGCTCGTGATCAAGTGTGACTAGCTAAAGGATAGTCTTAGTGGGCATAAAATTGGCATGTCTGCTTGTGTGGTGGAGAAAAAAAGCAACTAAATGTGGAGCTCTCTCTTATTTCAATGAATGAACGTCCTTTGAGACACTAGGGATCATGCCTCTGACGTCACAGACTGGCAGCTATGGTTACACCCCCGTGGGGCACCACGCCTCTTCTCGTGCATACGCAAAGCAACACTCAAAGAACAAACATTTCTTGAATAACATGCACAAAGACACGTCCATTTACAAAATGCATTTCGATATCATTTGGCAAGAATGGAAATGATTTGAATGCAGCAAAGCATGTACTTGTTTAATCAGACAGAGAATAATTGCCACACCTTTCTGCATGCAATTTCTTAGATGGGTTAGAAGGACTCTCACATGTGCAACAGAGCATCAATGTCACATAAAGTTCTCTTAAAGGAGTAGCTCACCCAAAAATGAAAATTCTGTCATAATAATTGTACACCTGAAGCACAAATGCTAGCGCTGCAGCATTGTTTATCAGTTGGGTTGCTAGGAGACATCTCTAATGAGAGTCAAAGCGAACGGGAGTGTTGCAGTTTTGTTTCCTTAAACGTCATCTTCCGAATATCAGGGAATGGAATGCATTTATGGTCGGAGATATCAAGTAGGAATATCCCACATCCAACTTGAATGGAATGCAGAATAATTAGATAGATTTTTCCAGGTATTATAGACCTCCTTGGTAGATTCATATGAAAAATTATGATTTTTGAATGTCTGTTCGGGAGACATTCATTTCACAAACAGTCATGCTACAGTTAAAATTAGGCTTGTTTGAGCATTAAGTGTCGTTTCAAGTTCTGGCTTTCGTGCGTGGACGTGTTTTTAAAATGTCAGTAGGTTTTATTAGTTAGCTGCAACATAATGTATGATGCCCAAAGGCATAGGGTGTCTTATTCATTGTGAAACTGTGTTTTCTTAATGGCATGAATCACACTGAAGGCCTAGACTTTTAATGCACGGCCTGCCACTGAGAAAGAAAGTCATATTTGTTTGGTTAAACATATAGGTGAGTAAATTAAATACTGCTATTGCTAATGCTATTAAATACAAAAGACAGAAAATACACAAATCTCCTTAAAACTTTGTGCCACCTTTGACTTATGATGTGGCTACGTTGCCGATGTCCATTATGCATGTTCATGGAGATACCCTTATGAGAGCTGTTATGACTGCAGACTCGAGACATGGAGAGTGAGCGGATGGATGTCTGACACACTTCTCTCATCATGCCTACTGCTGCATCCAACTCTCTTGTAATGGACTGTATTATTTTCTAAAAGATGAGGTAGGGCAAGGAGAATATTCTGTAAACAACAACAATAAATCAATATCCCTGTATAATGTTTCACAAACAAACTATCCAAGCAAGACGATTTTGATTCACATAGACAGAGCAATTACATTACGCATTGATTGGTTGCTGCATTCAGTTCATTTAAGATGGCTGATGGCGAGGGTGTTAGAAGGGCAAATGCATAAGCAAAGATAGTGCATGTATTACAACCAGCCATAAATAAGCCATAAATAAAGGTTGCCCTCTCTTCACCTGGTTCTGCTTTGCATGTAAGTAGATCTAATCTCTCACTTCCTGGAGTGTTGAGTAAAAGATTAGATCCATCTGTTGGCCCCAGACTGAAAGTCCTCAGACTAGCCTGAACTTTATACAGTATCTATTTAAAGTCATGGTTCTTTATTGTTTGCGTTGTGTATTTGTATAGGGAGTGTATAGTAAATTTAGGCCAGTCAGAGACATCAGATTGTGTACGCCCTTTATAAATGTTGCCTACCCTGGGCCTCTCTCTCTGTCAGGAAAGTGCCGGGTGATGGATAACTCTCTCGGCTAAGAGGCAGCCCTGGGATTTACAGGGACACGCTATCAGACACGAGGTGTCCAGCAGAGGAGAGGCATGGAGAGGCAGTCATGTTAAAAAGTTAACATAATGAATAGCACCTAAGGAGTGTGGCGAGGTGGGACGAGAGGATGAGATGGCTACGATCTCGCTATTTATCATTAGTCTGCAGGAAAGCCGAGCTGTTGTTACCGATGGCACTTCCTGCAATGTCAACCATCTCCATTGGAGCACCAAGTTGTGGTGACTTCAGCATTTTAGCATTCCCAAAATTCTCACTTTATTAAACTTTAATTGAAGGGTTTTGCAGGGTGAGGACCAAACAGCGTTCTTTTGTAAAATAATCCAAAAGTCATGCTTAAGGGTTTGAGGTCTTTAGATAACATGGCTGGTTTCGTGAGAAGCATCTATTGGAATATTACTTCCTGACTTGCTTGTCATTAGTTGGTAATCCTGGAAGGTATTATGGCAGTGGGAAGGAGGCCCACTATCAGTGCCATCCGATCTAATACAATAAGGAGGCTAGAGCATTTTGATCCCTGCGTGGGCCTGGTAAACAAAAAGCAAGTTAAGAGATCACATCAGCATATGCCATCTATTATAGTATATCCACGATTATTGCTTGTCACTTTGTATTCGCCATGGAGTGCGGAAAGATACAGCAGCCTGCAGAGTATTTCAAGGATCTAAACAGATTGAGAAGAAGCCAAGAGTCGTAAAACAACGGTGATTTTGAGTGCTTAAAATAGACCTCCCTCTTTACCAATTCAATGTATGTCTCATGGTTAAAAGGTTAATTCACCCAAAAATGAAAATTATGTCAACATTTACTCACCCTCATTTTGTTCCAAAACCACATTACCTTCTTTTGCTCTGTGGAACATGAAACAATATGTTTGGCAGAATGTTAGCCCTCAGTCACAGTTCATTTTCATTAAATGGAAAAAAGATGAAATGAAAGTGAATGGTGACTGAGGCTGTCAGTTCCTAACATTCTATATAACATTTCTGTGTTCCACAGAAGAAAGAAAGGCATATGGGTTTGAAACGACATGAGGGTGTGTAAAGCATGAAACACTTTTCATTTCTGTGTGAACTATCCCTTTAATTCATAAACACTGTTCTTATTGCTTATCACTATTTTTTAGCACCTTTCATTACACTCTGATTATTTGCCAGACGGTCCGGGATGAGAATTTCCTTAAAGAAGTGCTCTCCTCAAAGCTAAGTGCTGAGAAATGGTGCCTGTCAGCTTGTGATAGCAGGAAACATCTAAATTATGTCATTATGGAGGGGGGTTATGACAGAAGCAGATAGAAGAGTCATGGTGATGTGCTGTGTTCAGATCAGCTTGCCCAGTAGAGAAACATTTTATGTTTGTTCTCTCAAAGGCATTTCAAGACTATGCTTCTTGCGATGTTG
This sequence comes from Myxocyprinus asiaticus, assembly GCF_019703515.2. NCBI lineage: Eukaryota > Metazoa > Chordata > Actinopteri > Cypriniformes > Catostomidae > Myxocyprinus > Myxocyprinus asiaticus. The sequence continues at coordinate 27,142,256 of NC_059370.1, read as the reverse complement.
GACAATATGTTGGGTTATGTAATTATGGTTTTGAAAAGCCAAGAATGGCTAAAACATTTGGCCTGTTTCTCACAGTTGACTCTGAGTGTTGTAGAGAGGACCAATGGGGAGGGGGAAATCTCATGCTTACACATAGAGCCTTTTTACATGTTAAACCCTCCAGATTAGAAATAAATGATTTGAATGCAGACAGAATGAGTAAACTTGCTTCATTCATTTTGCATCTTGTGCAATTACAGGGGAATAATGCCCGGATTAGCAGGCCTGGTGGAAAGATGTGTGGTTTGTTTCCATTAAATCTAGAAATATGCAATGGAGTCTGTTTGAGGGGCAAATGAATTAGCCCACTGTTCGAAGAATTAGTCTGCTGTGAACGTGTAATATGTCAGCTAAAGGCGATTAGCTTGAAAATGTAATTTGAGTTGTCAGGAATTTAAAAATATAGCTTGAGCACATTTAAATAAGCAGACTTATAGGCAACGTGTTTAGCCTTGTTACCCCTCATTCATGGTTTAGCCATTACTCATATAAGAGTTAAAGATTTAAATCCTGTATAATAATGTGAATTGTATGGCACTAGCTGCTTTGTCTGTGTGATTGGCAATGACACACTAAAAATAATAATAATGTTACATGTGGTTACATCTAAAACAACAGTTTTTTGTTCAAGTCAATAATATTATTTATCATCACTGAGTCAACCTGAATACATTAGGTTACACCAAGAAAATGAATTTTAAGGCTTAGATCAGGTAACAATAGCTCCTGAAGGTAACAACTGCAGGTTAAACTAGGCTTGCGATTTGTGCCTTTTTTTTTGTGCATTGATAATCAAATTTTTTTCCAGATGATTATTGATCTATATTGGCATTTTTTTCAGATATAGATAGGGCTCATTGTTGCATAATTTATTTGTTTGAAGCTATATACAGAAAAATTGCATAATAAACTTTGCCATTTCTAATTGTTCAGTTTGCTCAGTTTGCTCAGTCATACACTAACCTGCAAACTCATCAACGTCACTTTGTTCGTTTTTGAAGAAGTACAAAAACCTTCATAACTTTTGTGTGTATAGTGAATAGATTCACAACTTTGGACTGCAACCTGCATCGCATGTTTTTCAGTATTAAGCACAGTAAATGTTATATCACCCCCTTGTGGTCTCCCAACGCTATCACACCAGACTACATTAACCGGAAGGCCAACTAACAGTGAATTGGAAAGCACACAAAAAAGCTTTTAATTTAAATGTCGGCAAATGTTAATATATTGATGCCTCAAAAACATTTAGAGAAAATAATGTGCAGATCAGCAATAGATATATCGATATTTCATGACAGTCCTAATTACCACTTTTTACAGTGTAATTTTTACAGTCCAGTCAGAGTAGCTCATTTTTTCCTTGTTGCCCTATTTTTCCAATGTTAGCTATTTGTTAGCTATTTATTTTCTTTTGAGTGAAAGGCTACATCTCAAACATGACAAAATGCATTGATTTGTATGAGACATCTAGAAGGTCTAATATTGGACTCATTCTTACACTGACTTTTTGTTAATTCAGAACAAGTGCTTATGGTATGACATTTTAGAAAAGTTGCTCCCTGGATTCTTCTTAATTTAGGTTGTCTGTCACTCCCCAGGGAGATGTTAGGAATGTCTTGACCCAACGAGAGTAATCTCATTCAAGCTCTTGCTGGGAAAAGGTTAATGGGATTCTCTGTTTACTCTCAAGGATAGGCATTTTTGGAGCTCTTACTGAAAGATTCCTTTTTTAAGAGCTGAGCTATCTGTCTGGCTGTTTTTTTTTTTTTTTTTTTTTTTTTTGCATGCGTTGGAATTGTTAATGCAGAAGGACATATGAAAAGAAGATGAATTTTGAGAATGGATTACATTGTTTGAGCGCTATTCAGCTGAGATAGTATGTGTAAAGTATGGAATAAGCAAATGGAGAGCAGTGGCCCGAACATCTACTGATTCTGAAATGAGAAGCATCTTAGTCCAAGCAAGTTTTCCCTTTCATCTGCTTCAATAACGTAGACAGTAAAGATGAGTCTTGCAGAATCTGTTCTGATAGCTTCTGTCATTGGGAAGACTGGGAACTTTCTGTGGAAAGACATCCAATCCTTATGAGGCACTCAAACAAAACACCCTTACAAAGGCAATTCAGGAGTTGAATGGGAGATCAGTGACATCAGATAATGCTGCACAGATCAAGGTCTCCTAAAAACCTCCCAGAATATTTTCTCTCTCTTGAGGATTTGTTTGATTTTTCTAAAGAGGTGAGAGGTAAGAGATGCATTGATGTGGATCAAACTGTGGATGAGACAGGCTTTAAGAATAAACTCACACTTATTGAGAGATGACTGGAAACATCTGGGCACACTCACAAGAGAGTGCATGTAGGCACACATACACACAGACAAATATGTGCTTAGGACAAGCGTCTACCCAGTGTTCTTGAGACAGACACTTGGTGATGCGAGAAGTTCAAAGATTTGTTTCTAAACATAACATAAGTGTCCGTGACTGGCAGGGGACGTGAGACAGCAGGGTTTGGATTTTCTTTAGAAGTGGTTCCGCTGTAATAAATTATATTTAAATTTCTTAAAGATGAAGTGTGTAATTCCTTCACTGTTAAAATATATTCTCCTGTCCCAGCTTAAAGGGACAGCTCGCCCCAAAATGGAAATTCGATCATCATTTACTCACTTTCAGGCTGTTCCAAACCTGTATGATTTTCTTTCTTCTGTGGAACATAAAAGGAAGTCTAACCTGAGTCAGCATTCACTTTCATTGCATCTTTTTCCATACAATGAGAGTGAATGGTGAGTGAGGCTAACATTGTGCCTCCTTCTGTGTTCCAGGGAGAAAACAAAGTCATACAGGTTTGGAAGAACATAAGGATGAGTAAATAATGACAGAATTTTGTTTTTGGTTGAACTATTCATTTAATATGAAGAGACAACTATAATGTAATTAAGCCATTCATAGTGTGATTTCCCTGAAAAGTGTAAACACTGCAGTGCTGTCAAAACATTGCTCTGTTTGTATGATCCTGACAAGCCGACAAATCAACAATGGCTCAACCAATAGCATTATTTTGGGGCTGGATTATCTGTTTGAAACCTATTTGAAAACAGTCATTATTTCATTTGTTGACACTAGTGGCAATCACATAGCAAACTATATCTTAGAACACTTGCATCTTATTGAAAATTAATGGGTTTTAGAGACACAAACACATGCCCTCTTTATCTTTGCAGGTCCAGTGGCCTCCACCGAGCATAGCAAAGAGCTGGAGGAGGTGGGCAGCATGAGGACTCCTTTACGGCAGAACCCCCCTCGAGCCGGCCGGAGCCAAAGACCCTCTGGCTGGAGGAGGAGACGCCCTCGACCCCGCCTCTCCCATAAGGGGCCCATGCCATTTTAGAGCAAGGTCAGTTTGACATTACCAGTGTTATGCAATATAAAGTATAACCTTAAAAATCTAATAAGAGCCAAAAATAACAATAACAATTTAGCAGAAAAACATAATAAATAAATCCAATTTTCATCTGAAAATAGAAAATTTCTCTGGATAGGCCTTGGGAGAAGTAGGACCTTTCTCATTTTCAGAATAATCGTCTAATCTAGTGCACACTGAGGGAAGCTGAGAAAGCTAGAGAATAACATGAGGGAAGGAAGACTGTGATTGACAGAAACCTGCTCCCTCATTCATTTCTACCATAAATAATAAATTACTGTTGGCACAGAAAAACTGCACGTCATTATGAGATTACTGGACTTTAGACTGTCCATTTCTGTGGTCCCAATCTCTTCCCATAGGTCTACAAAAAACCTATACAGAGTGTGGTGTAATACAATGTAAATGGTGTGTTATACATACAGTAGATATATCAGCTATCCGAGTCACTACATTTCTGTTATTCTGATTTTTATGCCAGTTAAGTTCACTATCTAAAGATAATACTCAGTAAAATCCTGAATCTCATCTAATCAGTTTCAGCTTGTTTTTCAAGTGAAAGAATATTTAACTTAATGTCTAAATAAACAATTCCTCAGGCAAATACTTTATTCTTTGCATACAGAAAAACAGTGTTCGCTTCTTACAAAAACTGCCTCCATGAAATTTCCAGTGAGCATCAAAATAGATATTTTCAAAGCAGCTTATATTAAGGAAACAAACAAATTACAAAGTCAATAAATCAAAAATCAATATATCAGACAGATCATATCAGCATGTTTCTTTTATCATTTGCACTGAAATGGTGGCACACAGTTTTTCAGAAACATAGGGATTTTTAAAGTTAAATGGAAATGGAAAAAAAATCAGTGTGGAGAGATAGCTATGGACTCATTCACAGCTTTTAAGATATCCCCACAGGAGTCAGCAACACTATCCTGCCAAGTCTCGCCATAAATTAACCTCATATAAGACTAGAGTCTTTGGAGAAAGAAAAGTCAGCTCTTTATGGCATAGTTAATCGTTTTTAAAGGCAGAGGGACGAAGGCAACAAAAAGTGAAAAATCCAAAGCCTTCAAATCCACCACAGTTTTACAATCTATGGCAAATTACAGTTTTTTGCTCTTGGGAAAACACTTCCTATTCATTTGTTTCATCAGTCCAAGAGAAAAACAGTGATGATGTCACAAAGGTGAACACAAACAGGGAAGCCTCTGCATACCAGTCTGTGCTCATGGGAAAACACACATATCTAAACATTCAATACCCAGCTTGTCCAATAAAATGCTGATTCTTTTGGAAAGATGGGCAGTCAATGCTTGTTTTGATCCTAGAATACTGGCAGTACAATAAGGTTAGCTGCAGGAAGCTGTGTAGCTCCATTAAATGAAACAGCTCAGTGACTCACAATGTAGACTCCACAAACAGCACTTCTACCCCAAACAAGACGATGACTTCATTTTCATTCAGCTCCTTCTTCAGCTCCCTTCATGCCATACTAGAGTTCAGAGTTCACGTCTTTTAGCACATTCACCCACATTCCTTTGGGCCCACTCTGGTGAACCAGTCCGTTTTAAGTGACTTGCGTGCCAATCAAGCCTGCCGTATCAAGCACCAAAATCAAACACTAAACAATGAAGGAAATTCTTCTCGTAATCCAGTGGCATCCACATACAGATCATAGTTTTTTTTTCCCCTAAAGGAAAAGTTCACCCAAAAATACAAATCCTGACATTATTTACTCACCCTCATATCATTCCAAACCCACATGACTTACTTTCTTCTGTGGAACACAAAAGGAAATATTTTAAAGACTGTTGATCGCTGATTTCCATATTTCTATACTACCTCACTTTCAAGCTTCAAAAAGCACCTAAAAATGTCATGCAAGTAGTCCATGTCAATGTCAGAAATTAACTTATCCATTAAGGGGCAATATTTATACCTGGATTTGATTTTTGGGGGCATGTTTAACCTTTATGAAGGCATATGTTTTCTAATTATTTAAAAAAAATAATGTAAAGTACTTCATTCTAACCAATTTATTAACAAATTCTCTATCCGAGTAATTATATCTTAGGTTTTATGCAATAATATGTACAGTATATCTAGGCCTAGAATACAGTGTTAAGAAATATATAAGATGTTACAAATATTACACAGAAGAGTTCATTATGGAGCAATTTTTTGCCCCACATTTTGAATCTGGGGGCATTTTTGTCACTTTCGGTTACATTTTCCCCCAAGCCACTGTTAATGTCTGACCCTGGTCCATTCTACTTGTGACTTATTTCAAGCATTTGAGGTGAAATGTCCACTGTGTGGCACTAAAAATGAGTAAAATGTTCTTCCAAACAGAGGAGGTTAGGGTTAATGTTCTATCAAGTTTTAAATCAACAAAACCTACCTTCCTACCCTAATCCTTAAACCTAAACATATCTGATAGTATCAAATAAAGCAAATGTTAAATAAAAAATGTAGGGCTGAAACTAACGATTATTTTGATAATCGATTAATCTTCGATTATTTCTACGATTAATCGATTAATCGGATAAAATTTTATTTTATTTCCTGTATTTTATTAAAATATGATTTTTCCAAAAACTGAAATTATAAAGGGCATAAGGGTTTGGTTTCCTTTACATTACTGAATTAACGATTCTTTACTCTCACAAAACTTTGAACAAAGCCTAAATCATCAGAAGTTTACATTTATTATTATTATTATTATTATTATTATTATTACTTTCAGGACATATGCGAAACGGTTCCTTTACTTGTAAAACTTAACAAAAAATGCTCTTCATTAAAGAGTAAACTGATCCATCCGGGATGGAGTGGGACAAAAAAATTTGCCCAGCAGAGGGCAATAGTGACACAAGAATAGAAATGTTAATAATTCTGCCCAGCTGAAAAATACGTAATTGTGTTAGATACAGTACGCTTGTACGCTGTCACTGATTATATACATTTAAGTATTTTAATATGATTACTGATTACATGCTTCTAAACTATTCTTAAAAAAAGAATTGTGTATGTTTATCCAGTAAAATAATGTTTGCCATTGTATAAATTTACTAGTGAAATCAGACATTACATGATGTGGCATTATCAGGACCCTCAGTATTATTATATATTATATTCAGCATTACATACAGTTTAATAAAGTACAATCATCTGTAAACCATGTGCAAATTCACTCTCGCGCTTGAAAAGACTCATCCCGGTGCTCACTATATTACATGCGCTTACATGAACAGGAGAAAACACTTTAAAAACCGGCACACCTTGACTGCTGAGACTTCAGTCTGATATCCATGAAAGCTGCACAACTGATTACATTGAATCTGAGATCGTGGTATGATGTTGGACAGTTTAATCAAAATGATCGCGCTCCCTTTCTCCATTGTGATCGATTTGATTGATGCGGATGCATGCGCTCGCTTGCTCAGCGTTTAACAGAGACTCGCTTGTGGTAAGAACAAACAGTTTTGCAAAATACGCAGCTGATTTTGAACTCATAACATGTTTACATTATAAAACATAGAAAATAGCAGTAAAATGAAAGTGATGCGCTGGAGAGAAACAACTCCCGCGCTTCAAACAGCACAAGCACTCTGTAAACGCACCTGACGCAGCAACTGCTCCACATTAAACTGTATGCTTATTATGATCTTCTCTGAAGTGTTTATAAAGCGCTCTTGTGCACTGGACAACTTGGGTCGTGTTTCTTCCGCTGCAACTTGTCTCCGTTGTTTTTCAAACGAGTTTCATAATGCAACCCATTTTTAACTGGGCTGTGAAGTGATGTCACTGACGGGGCTTCTCAGTGCTTACTGCAAATATCCAACTAATCGATAATGAAATTCATTGTCGATGATTTCCATTATTGATAATTATCGATTTTATCGATTAGTTGTTGCAGCCCTAAAAAAATTTAATTGCTGAAGCAACCACATCATGTACAAGATGGCGCCGCAGATGGCAGCCTCGGTGTGGAACTCTCCAATTCTTTTGTTGTTTTTGTTCGTTTGTCCTGTGTTTAGTACATTTTTTCCAATCAGTTTTACCAGGAATGAACTGCTGAACATTCGACAGCACATACCAGACAATCTTTTCCCGGTTTTTGATTATTCAGACATTTTGCTGGACATTTTAGTCAGAGGCACAGCTGTGTTGTTCAAGTGCGCTATGAGACACAAGTGAGGGAAGCGAGCTGGCGCGTTGGTCAAGCTCCTTCAGCGCAGCTTTCGAACAGCACTGCCGAGCATTCATCTAGCGAATCTCCAGTCTCTTCCTAACAAAACGGACAAACTACATCTCCTCACCCATACAAACAAGGACTTTTCAAACTCTGCTGCCTTGTGTTTCACAGAAACCTGGCTGAGTAAAGCCATTCCAGAAAGTGCGTTACATCTGCTGGGCTTTCAGCTGTTCAGAGTGGATCACATTGTTAACTGGGAAAATGAGAGGCAGTGGAACATGCTTTCACATCAATGAAAGTTGGTGTACAGATTTAACAACGTTAAAAAAGATGTGCTGTCCTAATTTGGAAGCGCCCTTTATCAACTGTAAGCCTTTCTACTCGCCACAGGAATTTTCCTCGTTTATTCTGGTGTTTGTTTATATTCCTCAACAAACGTGTGTGAGCACAGCACTGCAACAGCTGGCTGATCAGATCACAGACACGGAACAACAACACCCAGACTCACTTATTATTCTTGGCGATTTTAACAAAGCCAACCTCAAAATACAGACAGCACATTACATGCCACACCAGAGACAGAAATATACTGGACCACTGCTACACAACATTAAAGGATGCATATCGCTCTGTCCCTAGAGCTTAGGGACTCTCTGATCAAAGTCTGGTTCATCTCATTTCGACCTACAGGCAGAAACTAAAATCAGCTAAACCTTTAGTAAAGACTGTAAAAAGATGGACCAATGAAGCAGAGCTGGAACTACAAGCCTGCTTTAACTGCACTGATTGGAGTGTTTTTGAGGCTGCAGACACCAATCTGGACAAGCTCACAGATACTGTGACATCATATATCAGTTTCTGTGAGGATATGTCCATTCCTACTAGGACTTACTTAACATTCAACAATGAAAAACCATGGTCTACAGCAAAACTCAGGCAGCTTCATCAGGCCAAAGAGGATGCTTACAGAAGTGGAGATAAAATCTTGTACAATCAGGCCAGAAACACACTGAAAAAAGAGATTAGAGTGGCTAAAAGAAGCTACTCTGAGAAGCTGAAAAACAAGCTTTCAGCTAACGACCCTGCATCAGTGTGGAGAGGCCTGAAAGACATTACTAACTACAAAACACCATCCCCAGCACTGTAGGGAATCAACAACTGGCTGACGACCTGAATGTGTTTTACTGCAGATTTGAAAAGCCCAGTCTCACACCCCACACCCGCTCTGACCTTCACTTCACACAAACACCAACACCTCCTGCAACCCCCCTCCTGCTACTCAACCTGCACTTAAGATCTGTAAAGAGGATGTGTGCCAGATATTCTGGAAAGAAAGGCAAGGAATGCACAGGGCCCAGAAAATGGTTCAACCCCTTGTTTAAAATCTTCAACAGATCACTGGAGCAGTGTGAAGTTCCCTGCTGCTTCAACACTCAACCATCATCCCTGTCCCGAAGAAACCCAAAATCACAGGACTTAATGACAACAGACCTGTCGCTCTGACGTCTGTTGTTATTGTTATTTGAGAGACTGGTGTTGGCCCACCTGAAAGATATCACTGGACCATTTCTGGATCCCCTTCAGTTTGCTTATTGAGCAAACAGGTCTGTGGATGATGCAGTCAACATGGGATTGCATCATATCCTGCAACATCTGGACAGACCAGGGACATATGCAAGGATCCTTTTTGTGGACTTCAGTTCGGCTTTCAACACCATCATCCCAGCTATTCTCTGGACTAAATTAAACCAACTCTCTGTTCCCACCTCTATCTGTCAGTGGATCACCAGCTTTCTGACAGATAGGCAGCAGTTAGTGAGACTGGGGAAATTCACTTCCAGCACCTGTACGATCAGCACTGGTGCCCCCCAGGGATATGTGCTCTCCCTACTACTCTTCTTCCTGTACACAAATGACTGCACCGCCAAGGAGCCCTCTGTCTATCTCCTGAATTTTGCAGACAACACTACTGTCTTCAGCCTCATCCAGGATGATGATGAGTCTGCATACAGAAGGGAGGTTGAACAGCTGGCTGTCTGGTGCAGTCAAAATAACCTGGAGCTGAACATGCTCAAAACAGTGGAGATGATAGTGAACACCCCAACATTAACCCGCTCACCATTCTGAAAAGCACTGTGGCAGCAGTGGAGTCATTCAGGTTTCTGGGCTCTACCATCTCACATGACCTGAAGTGGGAGACCCACATTGACACCACTGTGAAGAAGGCCCAGCAGAGGTTGTACTTCCTTCACCAGTTGAGGAATTTCAACCTGCCACAGGTGCTGCTGATACAGTTCGACACAGCAGTTACTGAATCTGTCCTCTGCACTTCAGTAACAGTCTGGTTTGGTTCAGCTACGAAATCGGACATCAGAAGACTACAAAGGACAGTTTGGACTGCTGAGTGGATTATTGGTTGCCCCCTGCCCTCCCTTCAAGAACTACACACTTCCAGAGTGAGGAAAAGGGCTGGAAACAAATCACTCTGGACCCCACTCACCCAGCCCACTACCTCTTTGAACTGTTGCCTTCTGGCCGGTGCTACAGAGTACTGAGTACCAGAACCATCAGGCACAAGAACAGTTTTTTTCCTTCAGGCTATCCATCTCATGAACAGTTAAAACTGCCCAATTGAGCAATAATTATGTGCAATGCACAGCTTAGTCTATTTATATTTATCCAACATATTCTACCTCTTCTGCCATTACATTCCCTTGCACTATCTGTATATAACAGATTTGTACTTCCACATTCTTTTTGTTGTATTGTTGTGCACTGGAAGCTTCTGTCACCAAGAAAAATTCTTTGTATGTGTAAGCATACTTGGCAATAAAGCTCATTCTGATTCTGATCATTCATTGCATTGCAAGTGCATACGCTCTATCACACAATTTGATTACTCTTGAACAAGTTTGTAAATGTAGTTGGTTACGTAATGCAAACGTTAAAATGTATCATCTAACATTTCATGCACTGTAGTAAAAGCATTTACATATCATAGAATGGTATTGTGTGAGCAACAGGGCAAAAAGTAAGTGTTTATGAACTGATAATCTGCCCTTTTACTTATGATTTGTGTGAAAGGAAATGAAAGTCATTGTTGTTGTAGCAACTCTAGTGCTTATTTCACCAATACATGAAATATGTACAACAAGGCATGTAAAAATAATTTAGCAAAAATGTACTGCATGTACAGTAATGTGATTCTGAGAACAGATTGGAAATTTAGGTTGCTATTCACTCTCAAATCAAATAAAATCAAATCATTGATCAACTCTTGTATTCAGAGGTCAAATTAAACGTGTTCCACAGAAGAAAGGGTCATATGGGTTTGGCATGAGGATGTTACTTAATTTTTAAGTGAACTATTCCTTTAATTTGATATTGAAAGAGAAATGATTCCTACATTACATTTTACAGAATATGATATTTACATTTATATTCACTATCTTGGCAGGCAATTTATTACCAAAGAAACATAGCATATAGTGTGTTGTGATAATTACAGTATGACACAGTACAGTAAATCAGTCCATTCCCCAGATAGAACTCCCACTAAAGTGTCTGACCTGCATCTGGCTTGTGTACATAGCGTCACATTTTCTGCAGTGTGAGAAATGTAGCCTCACACTTCATCATCTTTGGCTAAAATGGGGAGCAGACTGACCGGGGCAATTAACTCTACTCAAGGGCTGATAACAGCCAGAGAACCACAGAACAAGGCCACACTGGAGGCACTTGAAAAGCTTTTTTTTTTTTTTCTCATTAAGTTCTCTTTGTGCCTATTGATGAGAAGTATGTCTTCATTAAAAACTTGACCAAATGCATCATTCCATACAAAAAGAAAAAGGAAATCATTACTTGAGCTGAGAGTACTTTTAAGTTGACATTAGGCGACATTGTACACTGACTTCTGAATAAGCGCTGATAAAAAAATAAAATAAAAAAAATGTCTTATCTTGAAAGTCTCCTTAAGAAAAACCAGTCAAACTAAATAACATGCCGGCATGGCTTTATCTTTGTGAATTCTCTAGGAGGTAAAGGGAAAAGGAGGCTTAAAGCTCAGCTGACATTATGGGAACTGAAGGTTGTGGTAATGGAACACAAACAACACAAGAATGAACAGCCTATTACAAGATACAGATGCCACAACATATAAGAAACACACACACACGCACGCACGCACGCATGCACACACACACGCACACACACATTGAGAGACCTCCTCCTCAAAGGCTTTGTAGCACAAAGGCACTGCTCTGCACTGCAGCGAGCAAGAAATTGGAAATCTGTTTCAGTCAGTACCAACGGGCACACTGGCTGATTAGAAAAGCAACTGCCTGAAACAAACTTTTGCTTTTAAAGTGTCCATAGCTTTTTCTGTCAGACAAGCAACGTGATGTCACAGAGCACATACAAAGATGATATATGATGAGTCACAAACAAGAAGTCATTTTGATAAGAATGTATGATGCTGTGCTGCACATGACTCAAACACACAAATATGCAGGTAATATAAAGAAAGTAAAAGATGACCTCACTGATTGACAGATCAAAACTCAAAGTAATGCAAAGGAACAATAGTCCAGTTCCATACGCTAAGAGCATAAATTGTTTGTACCTGAATAAACAATGACAATCTTTTCTGTTTTGAAAGGACTGGTTTGATGTTTTTGGGGTACATTTAGCATATTTAAACTTTGATAATTTGCTCTGAAGGTTCTTTTGTTAGCTGCTCTGATTTAGACATACTAATTGGCACTGTCAGGTAGCAACTGTACAGAACAACATGGATGTCTCCCTGCTTTGTGCCTTATTTATGTTTCTTTTCTTTTGTCCATAGGCACAGCTTACAGTGCCCTCCCCCTTGGTTCTGATTTATATGCTCTTCCTTTGCCTTGGGGGGCCTTGCAACATGGGGCCTTTGCTAGGTCAGCCTGAAGAGTGATGTCCATAGCACCTGCTGGTTCTTCAAGCAACTCTTCTTCTGTCCACAAAAAACCCAGGACAAGTCACTCACCCTCAGCTCTACGAAGAAATGTGGGCTGGGAACGGGGGTGGGGGGTATTGAGCCCGAGCTATCAGATTCTGTCTCTCTCTGTCTCTGTCTCTCTCCTCCTGTGGTTTTCCTCATTTGCTTTCTAGAGCCCTTTCATGGCCACACTTTGCATGATGTGTGAGCAGTGGGGAGCCTGGTCCAAACAGTTATAGTCTGAAAGCGTCAGTTACTTCTCCAAGGTGTGCTAGTCCCATTCTGTCCAGCATAAAAAGGTGACCATAGCGCTTTGTTCCATTGCTATGTTGTGGCAACTCTTGGCTTATAACAACTCTTAGTGTTTATGAGGGAGGAAAGTGTCAGGGAACAAAAAGTCAAAGGCACTGTCTAATACTTCCTCAACAGGGCCTCTGCTTAGGCCCCTCATGGCCAGGTCAGCAACGTTTGATGTTTTCTTTCATATTACATCTTACAAAATGTCTCAAAACTTATCACCATTTGCCTACTACAAAAAATTGAGATGTTCTCCCAGAGAGTAGCTTAATGACTGCATCAATGTTATCTGATTTACTTATCACTGCTGATTATATGCAATTGTTAAAGGAATATAATCAGGTTTTCAGTACTGCAAATTAACATAATACAGCTCGATACCATTGAATCACTCATCTCCTTCCAAAACTTGATCACTTTGAAACTTTGTGCTGTCCAATGGTCATTCTACATCACAAAGTAGCCTAAGAGTTGTCAGCAGTCCGAAGCTTAAAACTAAAACCACAGTGTCTCTTTATAAAATCTCACTCTTCTACTATGAGTGTGAGCTCATCAATCCTGAGCCCTCTTCTCCTCCCTCATGACTCACACTGCTTAATAGCAGAGATACATGACTGTTAACTGCCCAGGGTGATCTGCTTAACACGGCAGACCATCTCTCCTTTTAATGAAGTGCCAAATAGCAAATCTACTCCACAGTGCTGCCAGGAGAAGTAGTAAATGTGTTACCTCTCATTTGGGGAAGCATACCATCTAACCACATGTATGCATGGCAATGTAAAGGCAATGGTAGCAAAGAGCATGGTCTGAAGACATTAGACCAAAAACAAATAAAAAATGCAAAGGACAGACACTTCTTTATTATTTAGCAGAAGGCCGGATCGTCCCTTGACAGAACTATATGCCTTTATTTGACATCATACTGGAATTTATTTCTTTTTGGTTCTCATTCTTATGTTGTTGTTTTTGTTGCATTTCATTTCATTTTCTCAGGGTGCTCTGACAGAAGCCTGTATGGTCTATATTACATGCATTTTTTTAAGAAACACTCATTATTTGTATCTACACCATTTAGCATCATGCTTACAGTATGTATCCATCACCTTAGCAACATTTTCAGACTGCATTTTTACAAGCCATCATTGTTCTCCCCATGTTGGGAGCAGTTGCCTTTTGGGTTTGGGCCTCTTTAGCACAGGTGGCTGTGATGGCCAACGTCATTAAATCCCATTGCTAATCTGTTAATCTAAGTCTCACTGAGCTCACAGTCAAATTGGTCTCAACTGATTTACTTTTGTGATGTAATATTCTATAAATATGGGTAACCCATGGCACGGGCATCACCAAAATTACAGTGGTTTCTTAGAGGCCTGTTTTGTCTTGTAGCTTTCTGTAAGATACCAATAATGAGGCAGATATAAGAGGTACACTCATAATTCCAGTGCTTAATTAGACAACATGGCTAAAGTTTGGTATTGAAAATTTGCATTTTATTCCCTCCCCCCATTTCCTGTTCACCATTTCTCTGTGGATTTAGAACAGAGAGCTGCTGTGTATCCTCCACAAACATTGCCTCACGGTAAAATCAGCTCTTCATAAGAGAGTGCCTAAAAACCGAAGCAGTAAAACACCCAGCCAAACTCACCTTGATTAAAAATGTATCGAATCTTAGGGCACTATGAATACTTATAATTCTAGTCACACCACTATTATTTTAAACCCTCTCAGACAGAGATGTGGATTTCATTAACTCTCTCTTAGAACGATAGTGCTCCGATAGAGTTCTGTTTCATGGATCAGTAGGTCAGAACACAGAGAAAATCTAGAGCTAGACAAGTTCCCATTTGTAAGATTGGGGTAGTTACAGTACACTCCAACAAAAACAGTCAGAAGAGCACTGTTAGAGGTGCAGAGCAATGCCTGTATCCACACTGTTGTTCATAAATGTATCTTCACCATCTTCACCAGAGCTGAGCTGCCCAAGCAGTGTTTCAGTTCAGTTCAAGCCATGAATCTTCAAAAACTACCCCATCACTGCAACTCCTTTCCCACCGATGGTGATGGTTATCTGTTTCATCAAACATCCAAAGACAAATACAACAAAATCCAAAGCTTGCTATAGCAGAGACCCCTATCAATAACTTGGCTTTTCTCCAACACCTCCCTGTACGGACATGCAAGGCTGCACTTTGGCAATTTCATTATGCTGCTGGAAAAATAAATCCTGAAAACAAGTCCTTTGGCATGTAATGATTTTCCAGTGTCTTGTGACAATTTATATTGACTGATTCTTGTCTAGCTGGTTGTCCAAAGCTTACTTTTCAATACAGTGTGGAAAGCTGTATTTAATTTTTTGTGTGTATGGTCGTATAAAAGTGTAGAAAAATGAGCCTGCTGCACAATATGTCGTGGACACAAAAGAGCTTTCACACCTTCATCTGCTGTCTAACTCAAATCCATTGCTCCCATCAGCACATCAGGTTAATGGAGCTTGTGGCATAAAGAGTACAAGCATGTCCAGACCAATTAATTATACTTACAGAGCACAAATCATTTTCTAGAAATGCTTTAATGAAAAAGAGCTCACACAAGAAACCCATTCCTGTTTCTGCCCAATTTGGCTCCATTGTTACATCAGAAGTCATATGCACTTGTACACATGTTCCACTGGATTGTTCAGAGGTCTTTTGTTTGAGTGTGGACCTTTTTCATTTGATAAATGAAAGTTTGTTTGGGAAAGCATGGGGGATTCAGTAAGTGTTTGTATGTTGAGAATAGAGCTGTGGAAAGAGAGAAAAGCAGAGAAAAAAGATAAAGCATAGAAGCAACAAAAATATATGATACAAAACTCAGCTTGACCCTTGGAATCCATTGCATTGGTTTCAACCAAGACATTCACAAAACATTCAAATGCTTTCATTAGTTTACTATTTGACATAGAAAGACAAAAGGAAATGTTCAACCAGCAACACTTTTGACCACTTGGTCGAAATTAGCTTGTCACGGTGCATCTAAAAAGTGGCAACCAGATCAACTAACTGAAACCCAGTCCCAACAATTCACAAATGTCCACAAACAGTGCAAATCAACAGGTTAGCTACATGTGATCTCCCATGGGTGAGAAACTGAGAATGATGTGATTATGCTGTTGCTCAATCAAAACTTCTCACCCATAAAAAAAGCTATAGTCCTCTATGATTCCACCCTCTATCCAAAACATGCAGCCCTACACATGGCCTGTTTGTTCAGCACACCCATCCATTTTAAATGGTCCATGGAGAATGCCACTCAAATCTTTAGTTAGGCATGGCATTTCAACAGTATTAGTAGGCCACATGAAAAAGCAGCATAACGGCAAGGTATTATTCCTTATCTTTATTCATGTCGGAGGTGTGTGCTCATCAAATTCACCTGGCCAAATGTACAGTCCTTGTCTCTGTTTGATGTTGAACTGGGCAAAAACAAATGAATAAATAAATGAATTAAACAAGTGTATCAGAAATGGTTGAAATACTGTGTACATATTTGAACTTTTGGTTCCTAATTTATAAAAGATAAGCTTTAGCTCTTGGAGTACTTATTTTATTTTTTCCTTTCATGCGTAGCTTTGTGTTTTTATTTTCTATTTCTGTAAAGTGTGTAAATATATCTTTATGATAATAAGTAATATTAAAAAAAAATCTTATTTTAAGAAACAAGTGTGAGTTTGTCCTTTTTATAACAAATTTGATAGACAAGGCATTCATAACTATTTGCATTACAATAATTTGTCAATAATTTACATCTAAGTTATACACCATTGCTCAAAAGTTTGGAATCACTAGGACATATTCTTTATTGAAAGAAGTTGATGCTTCTGTACACCAACGATGTCTAAAATACTGCCAAAAAGACTGCCAAAAAGCTGAGTAGTGTTGAAATTTATTATTACTGTTTAAAATGGCTGTTTAATATTTGTATTTATTTTTAAATTAAATTCCTACCCATGATGAATCAGACCCATTTTTAGCTGTAATTTTTCCAGTCCACTAAGAAAACACTGCATCACAGAATCTTTAAGAAATCATTCGAATGTGCTAATTTGATACTCAAATGATTATGGGAACAGTTGAAAATGAATGCACCATTTCATTACGTTTGATTCTTGATGAATTTAAAGCTTCCTTGGAAAATTGGTAAATTGATTCCAAACTTTTGAATGGTATTGTACACAAAAAGACCCATTTTGTTACCACCAAATTATACTACCAAATGACAGACTGATAACTTGATCATTTTAGAGATACTAAACTGTTATTAACAGCATAAAAATAAGTTTACTTAGGTCCTTTCACAAATATTAATTGGAGAAATTTTGAAATTTGAAAAGATGCTCATAAAATAAGTTTATGGGCTTGCTACTAAATATAAAGAACCTAGATAGACCCAAATAAAATGAATAATAGAAAGTTACTAGAATATTCCCAGACTGCTTTATTCTTTGACTGATAGCTGATATTGGGGGAAAAAGAGACAGGAAGAATAACAAATCTATACAACAGAAAAAAGGTCTATATGTTCTGTCTGCAGGCCCCTCATTGTGGCTCTGTCTTTTGGGAGAGCTCTGGGAAGTGTCTGCTTAGCATGGTGAGCTGACATGGCCTGACAAGCAGCAGGGTACCCCATGGGGTAATCGCACCCCGATCCGGAGAGGCTATGTCATCAAACCCGGGTCAGCTGTATAATTTGGCTGGGGGTCAGCAAGGTGATATGGAGCGTGACAATGAAGCTCTAGAGTTACAGTGCAGATCTGGCTGCAGAGGTGACACCAGGAGGCAGTTATGTATCCCAGACTGCTCCTTTAACAGCTCAGGGATCAGTCTGTTCACTCTTACTGCATTAAAGGGTGTCACCAATTCCCATTTAAAGTTTGCTTATGGACTGAGTTGACAACCCTGGAGCCATGAAGAGACAGGCATCTGGTGAGTTATGCAGGGCGTGATAATGATAATTATTACCACAGTGTTTCTAAATCATTCATAATGGCCCGATGGCAAACTGAGAAAATGGTTTATATAAACAATACGATGTTACAACCTTAACTTGAAGCCAGAACACAGCAGTAACATCTGGACTGCCCCTGGCAACAAGCCTCCAGTCTCTTCTGCCACACCATAAAAAGCCTTTATGACTGTCGTCTGTCTAAATCAAGCAGAGCCTTCAGCAGTAACCGATGGGCACATATTGGTGGGTTCTTTCTGTTTTCCAGCTCAGTCACTTTTAATTAATCAGCAATGCTGATACAAAGTGGGTCTGACAGAACATTGACAAATCACTGCCATTACAAATGTCAGAACTGCAGAAAGAACAACATCACGGGCAATTAAGCTCATAACAGCCTCCAAGAGTTGCCACTTGGACACCTGCATGGGGTCTGTGGCTGCGGTGAAGAGGTGGGAAAACACAGGGGACTGCAAACACAGCCTGGAGCCAGGTAAAGGGCAAGAACAACATGAGCCTAATACACCTCAGCTGCATTAACAGTGGCTGTCTTGTAGAAGGGATGGATCGTTGACATGGTCATAATAACAAAACCAGCACAAATGCTAAGGGATGGGGGGTAAGCCACCATGGAGTGATGTGGGACCATCTATCATTTTCAAATGGTGGTCGGAGGCTTGACTTTCAACTCACTCTGGTTACTGCTCTAATCAGGGTGCTGATTTCTTGTGATTTGTTCAAGGAGTCCCTTGGGAAAGATCTGCTCTGGTACACTACTCTAGGAATAGGTGAGTGGAAGCAAAGAGAGGTGTTGGTGTACCGAACATATCCTTGAACTAATTTCTCTCACCAGTGAGCCAAAAACTGACGTCCAGGATTAAACGCACAGAGAGCAGCTTAGTCGCTTCAGCCTTCATACGCAGAACACGAACAAAGCCAGTAGACCAATGCATAGCTAAACATATTCAAGGTCGCACATTTTCTATCAGCACAACTTAGCTTCACAAAATTTCGTAACTGAACAGGTGGTCAGTACAAGAATTGGTGACACTGCAATGATGAATACTGCAACTAGCGGAGTAGGACATTTCTACTTTCTACAGTGGTGATCTGTGAGAGAAGTTTCATGGGAGGCTGAACCCAAGGATTTTAAACCATGTTTTATATTCATATGTTTTTTGCTGATTATAATGCTCCCACACACATATGATCTCTCTCTCTCTCACTCTCTGATATCTAAATAAGCCTTCATAACTACCAATGCATTATAATCTGTCCTATAACCAACCCAACACTTATCTATATAGTAAACGAAAGGAACAAAATCACAAAGATGCCTTTTTTAGCCACATTTTGAACAGAAGCATATTACATTAGTTTACTAATGAGAGGAGCTTTTATGCTGTCAGCCTCATCTGGCATAACAGCATACAGTGATTAAAACACACCTGGGCTACAGTGCGTGAAAAAAAAAAAACATTTACAAGTTACGAGTTATGAGATACGTTATTAGGTAATTTGATTAAAATAACTGTTAATTTGAACACTTTTGTTGTTATGTTTATTTTGAATGCATTTTTTTTAAGGCTCAGCATCCCTTATCTTCTCTGACAGACTGACGCTGACTTTCTCTGAAGTGCATTGTCAAGATTTTTTGGGATGCAAGAAATTAATACAGTATAAAAAGAGGCTTAAAGGGTTAGTTCACCCAAAAATGAAAATTCTCTCATGATTTTACCTTGAAGCCATCCCAGGTGTGGGGGATGGCCTTCTGCAGCAGAACCGAAATGAAGAATTTCAATGAATTTTTTTCTTACATAAACCTATCGATTTGCTTCAGAAGACATTAATTGATCGACTGGAGTTGTGTAGATTACTTGTATGCTGCCTAAATATGCCTTTTGGACTGTCAAAAAGCCAGCAGCCTGATGGCACCCATTTACTTGCATTGTATGGACAAACAGAGCTGAAATGGGATTATAAAATTCTTAATTTTAGTTCTGCTGAAGAAGGAAAGTCATATACATCTGGGATGGATTAAAGGTAAGTAAATCATGAGAGAATTTTCATTTTTGGGTGAACTAACCCTTTATGATTGTTCAGGAGTGGGCAAGATTGGGAGCTCTACTGCAGTTTTTATGATTGCATTGCCGTTAGTAAACAAGAGTCCCCCACGGGTATCTTGTTACACTGTAAAATGGAGAAAGGACTTGTGCTGGGCAGTCACTTCAGAAACATTGTTTCTTTACATGCATTAAAGCTTTAATTGAACTATTTGCTGTTGCCTTATAATGCAAATGTTTCCTTGTTTTAGGTGTTATGTGTTTAAAGGGATAGTTAACATAAAAATGAAAATTCTGTCATCATTTACTCACCTTCATGTCATACCAGACTTTCTTCCAACACAAAAGGAGATTTTAGGCAGTATGTTAGTTTCAAGTCACCATTCACTTTCATTTTGCCTTTTTTCTATACAGTGCAAGTGAATGGTGAATTAAGACAGGTTTGGAATGACATTTGGCAGAATACAATTTTTGAAAAAAAAAAAAAAAAAAAAAAAAATGTATTCCTTTAATTTACCCTTTACCTGGCCAAAAAAATACATTCATTACTGCAACATTTTTATCATCAGTGTCTCCTCATATTCTCTACTAAATTTAAACTAACCTAGTATGCATTTTTACATCCAAGCATTAGTCGCGTGAGGCCTCGTAGGAAACAGATTAAGAGGGAGTCACCCCGGAGAGAAAGTTATCAGTGCAGTGCACCAAAGAGATTACCAGACAGCTAACAATAAAACATCCTGATCCAGAAAAGACCATTGATGGACTCCATTGAGGGGCACCATGGTGTGTCCCCATTCAAAAGCGCTGAGAAGGCTCTTGCCAGTTTATCGCAGTAGAAGAGCAGTTATTATCTGTAAAAGGGCGTAATTATCTCTAGGGGGACAACACATCTAGAAGGAAGTCTCAGGCTCTGCGGAAGGACTGCGGTTTGTGGGCTGCAGTGCAAACAGGCAGACGTTAACGCCACAGCCATCGCTTCGACAGACAGACAGCAGCACGAGTCGCTACCCTCGAGGTATTCTACTAATCTTTCAAGTGGAAAATTAATCTTCCTTCTGTTGTCAGAGAAGAAGAAAGGCTTTTCTGTCTGAGCCTAGTGAAGTCTATGACAATCAGAATTGCAGCTTACCGAAAGTTGGGAAAATTGAGTTGTAGGAACTTGACAGCACAGTGAACTCTTCCCTTATATTTAATTACTCTCTTTTTTTGTCAAGAATACCATTTGTCTAAAAGGAAAGAACTGATTTCACGCTGAAAGAAGAAGAACAATCTTTTTTATTGCCACATGACCAAAGCTGTTAGAATATATTTTCATGACTTTCATGTAATGCAGCCATAGGACACCGCCATGAATTTATTACAGGGAAAATCCCCCTGGAGTAGAGGTCTTTACGGGCCTTAAAATGAAACCTAGAACCGACCTATACCTGAGACCATGTGACCAGGCCCTACCCAGCCCAAATGGTACCGTCAGGTTTTAAGCCCCAACCTGACCCAAAACCGAAATCGCTCACTCTTCTCCAAGCAAGTACTGTTGCAATAGGCTGTATTTTATGTAAGCATCGCAGGCAACATTCATAACAGTAAACATACACAGTTTTAACAAGGCACGACGGCCCCTCAGCACACTAGAGCAGAACCTTTGCTTGGTGCAGAACAATCTGGAATCATGTGTAACAATTAACACACCTCTTTGTAGCCTGAATTTGTTCAAAACGTTTAATATATGCAACAATTATCACATTAGTCAATGTACAATGTACTGACATGAACTAAAACTGAAATTAGTGTGAACCAAGATTAATAAATGCTAGAATATTTTTGAATTGTTTGTTCAAGTTACCTAATGCATTAATGTTACCAAAGAGAACCTTATTGTAAAGTGTTACAAAAACAACTCAATGAAAAAATGAATAGAGTGGTGCTACAATACTCTTTAGAGTTTCGCTTTAAAAAGTAGAAAGAGTGCAAGCTCTGTTTTTTTATACCTGTACTTGGCAAGTAATTTTGCATAGTGTTTTACAACAGTAGTTAAATTGTATTCAGTGACACAAGATCACATATGGCCATACAGAGGCAAACCTCTCAAGTCTCTCTAGAGAAGTATCTCTGAAGTATCATGTAAGGAGTAATCGTGAGAGGAAATCACTGTCAGATAGCATCATGCTACACACATAGAGCACATTTCCTTAAAAAGCATCAGGGAGTGTTACTTGTACAAGGAATGTGGAAACAATCTTATGTTGCAGATTTGCTCTAACACATTAGACAGATGCTCGCTCAATGAAACATTACAACAAACTGAGCTCAATGACAAACAGATTGTTTGGAGGACAGATACATTAAAACACAAATCACACTGACTACTGTATATAATTTTTTACCTCTCAGACCTGGAGGAGGTTCTGATGTAGTGGCTGGAAAATCTTGACCGGGGATGCTTCATTCATGCAATAAGGCATAAACTGACAGCCTTTTTGAACACTATACAGTTATAAATGCATTAGGATACAGAGATGGAGATGTCACAGAGCAAAAGCAATGACTTTTGGGAGCGGGCCAGACTGCTATAATTTGCCAACTTGGATTTGATGAAGCCCATTAAACTATAATAGCTGATTTTCTAAATCACTGCCAACACTACACTCTTTATCAAGCTTCTGAGGATGTTTGCCTGTATCCATCCTATTAACCACCTCACTCTTCCTGATGTCTTAATGCAGGTCAGCTCCTCTGGGGTTTAGAGTGAGAGAGAAAAGAGAGAGAGAGAAAAGAGAGAGAGAGAGAGAGAGAGAGAGAGAGAGAGAGAGAGAGAGAGAGAGAGAGAGAGAGAGAGAGAGAGAGAGAGAAAACAAGCTCCCTCATTCTCTTTTTCTTATCTTTTTGCACTGCCAGCTGAACCCCTCTCAGACACAGCAACTCAGAAGCAGCCAGGCTTTCTTGGCACAGTCTGTACCAAGATGAGAAACAGCCCCACCAGTGTGAACCTGAGACGAAATATTGCTACATTTGAAGCAAACCTGTTGTGTCAGTGATCGTAAGTGCCTGCACCGTGCCATGCAATACAGAGCACAGAAAGGAAGTCAAGACGCACAGTGATACTGACACATATGCAAATTCATGTACACTGTCCTTCCCTCGGCTCTCCCCAAGGAATAAATCTGCATTTCATCATGGTTCCTTTAGGTTGTAAATGTATTAAAAATTCAGCATATGTATTAAAAATGCAGCTGAGCGTAGACAAGATATGTAAAACTTAACCTCCATGTTGAATAAAAACATGTGCCTTATAAACTAATTACTTTCACTGGATTGTTTATTAAACATGCACCCAAAGACCTTCCTTTCGGCTCTTTGAGTATGTGATTATGGCAGTGCCTGGATCTGTTTAAGACAGCTTGTAAACAGAGACAATAGAAGTATAAAGAAGAGACTGGCAGAGTGGTGCTGAGGATCTCCACAGCACTTCCTCATCTGGAGAGCCTTCTGTGTGGATTACAGCCCTGCATTAGACAACACCTATGCCAAGTCCACTGAACAGGCAGGCAGTTGGCCACTGTGGATTCATCCAGAGGCACCATAAATATATGGTATCAACTGTATAAAGGTATTTAGTGTCATATATGGTGGTGTCTATAAAGGCAATAAACCCATTTATGCTAGATATCCAAATTAGAACAAAATATGGCAACATTTTACAAAAAGTTTCCATTTGTTAACATTAGTTAACAACATTAGTTAACTCAAACTAACACTAAACAATACTTCTACATCATTTATTAATCTAGGTTAATGGTAATGTCAACAAATACTAATACATTTTTATCATCAAAAGTAGCATTTGTTAACATTAATTAATGCACTATGAACTAACATGAACTAACAATAAACAATTGTATTTTTATTAACTGACATTAACAAAGATTAATAAATGCTGTAAAACATATATTGTTAATTGTTTGTTCATGAAACATAATGCATTAACTAATGTTAACGAATGGAACCTTAAATGTAGAGTGTTACCCAAAATATCACAAAATATCAAATAACAAGGGAATACATTAAAGGGGCATTTTTTTGTCCCCACTTCTGACATACTGTATCTGGGGCATTTTTTGTCACCTTTAGTGGCATTGTTGCCCCAAGTCCCCCTGTTAATTTCTGACACTGATATCACATATTGTGTAATCAAAGTAGACAATTTTTACAGTTATATTAAACAATGTAAAACACAGAGAAGAACTCAACCAACTTATTGTTCCTGTATCCCAACTTTCACCATGGATTAAGTGCTGATTTCCCCTACCAGAGTGCAACTGTCTGGTTCTGGAAGTAAAAATCCCATTCAGTTTTTCCATAGTGGAATTGATTATAATAAATAATTTATAAACCTTTAAAAACAGACCTACCGTGATGCATTGCGAGTGACACATTTGAGTCTGTCTCCCTACACTCTCAAACTGATTATATATTTGTATACATCTAAATATTTTGCAATACACTTGAAATGTATTGATTCTATACTTATAATAAACAACTTAAATCAATAGCTGCAAATTTTTCCATCGTTTTTAATTTGGTTACATTCACAATGCTTCATGGGATTGTAGTTCATTTCTTCATTTAAGACGTTAAGTACACAGTCTTGTACCTTTGTCTTTTTGTTTGATTTTCAAATATTTAAAATCAAAGTTTGTAATGTTGTGAGCTGGTTGGTTTGAATCATGACTGAAGGTGAAGAGATTTTTAAACAACTACCACGTGTTTGAGAGTGTTATACCGATTACTTTAGTTATGATAATAAACAGCTGGCATTTGATCAAGCACAGATAAGAAGCTGAGATTTTCCACTAGTTACTAGAAGAGCACAATCAGATCAGCCATGATTACCACTGTTGTAGTTGCCATGACTACAGTCTGGCTGAGTGATGCAGTGACCCCAGTTCTCCTGGTTACTGGCCGTAGCCCTAAACATGAACCGTCAGAGCAATACAGACACTCAAGAAGTCTTCCACAAACAAACAAACAGCAAATGGCGTTAATCTTAGGTAGCCAGACAACATCTGCTGCAAAACAACGTACTGCCTTGCCTGGCTGGGGATTTTCAACACATTAAATTGGCCCACTCGATACAGTCCATTTCTTCTCTCGTCAACATGATAAAGTCTATCATGAGTGCAACACTGCGATAAAATCAGACAAGCAGGTCTAAACTCCCGCAAGTAGGCAGTTGCCCCAGCCTACAGTCTGCCAATACATTGAATGAGTGCGACACATTGTACAGATCTTTGGATTAGTAAAGAAATTAGCAAAACAAATGTACAGTAGTTGAAGTTTATGTCAACAAAACTCTGGAAATCAACGGCTTATATACCATACCTTTTATATTTGGCATTCAGGCCAGCATTATGAAAGCTGTGAAAATGTTCTGCTGATGGGCGAGACCTTAAATGCTATTTTCTCAGCAGGCCCAAAACATGCCTTAGTAATTGACTAAGTATGAAATTATGGAGAACGAAAACTCTTTCAATGCTCTGCCAGAATGTCAATGAGGATAATTAAAGTTATGAATAAACTGTGGGCCATTTTTCTTCTCCAACTGGGAAGTGATGATGCCAGGGTGTTAACGTCTAATATCCTACATGTCTCAACTATGTATTTCACTTCCTATGTACTCTGCAAAGAGTCATGTTCCCTAGTATATGCTTAAGAAGTAGCACCCAGGCATGTTTTCTACCCGTTTACCCTGGGAGATAAAGACGTTTATGTTTATGCAGTTGCCATGACGAGAGATGTCCTTCAGAGACTGAGGAGGTGTTTAATGATCTTCACCACCCTCAGGTTTAGACAACCATTACAGCATCAGTCTCAAACATACACAAGCACTTCTCTCTTCTCTGCAGGATGGTGGCCTAACCGATGATAGTTCTGGCTGAGGCTCAAAGAGGGATTTTTCAGTAAATTACAATGCCACCCAGAAGGCTTATACCATGCTCGTGATTATTATTGGAACTGTTGACAAGCATCCTAACGCTAGTGGAGGTCAGTGAGACAGAGAAGCCGGTAGATACTGTTTCAGATGTGGGTAGTACAGCGAGCAACACACACATTTTGGTTCCATCTGTAGAGCCCCCGCAGCAGGGCGTTTGGGTGACGTCTCGGCAGCATACTCGTTCAGCAAAGCGACACAACTCTCCTGTTCCTGTTAGGGTTTCCAATCGTTTCTCCCCACTCAATGATGCACCCACTGAGAATCATGTTGAAAGAGCCTTAATAACTGGTGATTCAATTGTAAGAATTGTGGAAATAGAGAATCCAGCCACCTTGTTAAATGCATTTCCGGGGCTCGTGCATCTGACATCAGATCAAATTTACAAGTGCTGGCTAATGCTAAACGTAGATTTTCTAAAATTGTTATTCATGTTGGTGCTAACGATGTCCAGCTTTGCCAGTCAAAGATCACTAAAGATAATGTTAAAGAGGTGTGTGAACTTGCAAAAACAATGTCAGACACTGTAATATGCTCTGGCCTCCTCCCTGCTCGATGTGGTGATAAGGTTTATAATAGATTACTGTCACTGAATGGCTGGATGTCTGAGTGGTGTATGGAGAATAGCATAGCATTTATAGACAATTGGAAAAGTTTTTGGGGTAGACCTGACCTGCTAAAGAGAGACGGACTTCAACCCTAACCCTAACAGGATGAATATATTAGCTTACATGAATCTACTCCCCCAGGACATTGTCATAAACATGAGCCTCATCTGAAGGGTTGAGGAGGTTTTGCTACTATTTACAGTGAAGTTTTTGGTGTTACTCAAAGGACAGGATATAAGTTTAAGTCTTTTGAACTAATAATGCTTAATGTGACCGTCAGATACAAATAAAAAAGCTCTGTTGTCTTTTGCCCTTACTACAGTTTATAGATCACCTGGGGCGTACTCTGATTTCCTTTGTGAATTTTCACATTTTCTGTCAGATCTAGTAGTTACTGTAGATAGAGCTTTAATTGTTGATGACTTCAACATTCACATAGATAATGAAAATGACACATTGGGATTAGCAATTATTGATATTCTCAACTCTCTTGGAGTCAGACAAAATGTGACCGGACCAGCTCATCGCCGTAATTATACACTAGATTTAATTCTGTAATATGGAGTTGATGTTGATACTATAGAAATTCTTCTACAGAGCGATGACATCTCAGATCATTACCTCGTCTCTACACCACGCTATCGTTCAGGTAGAACTATTCTTTCGACCACTAAATATAGCTCCACTAACAATCTTCCAGAATTGTCTCACATATTCAATAAGCCAAAAAGTCTAGAAGAACTTGACATAATAACAGAAAATATAAATACAGTCTTCTCTAGCACTCTTGATAGTGTCCACCCCCTTCAATTAAAGAAAATTAAAGAAAAAAGCCCCGCACCATGGTACAATGATCACACTCATGCTCGCAAGAGAGCAGCTCGGAAAATGGAGCGTAAGTGGAAGAATACAAAATTACAGGTATTTTTCTCTGTGCATGGAAGGATAGTGTCTGTAGCTACAGAGAGGCACTAAAAGCTGCCAGGTCAGCATATTATAGAAAACTCATAGAAAATAACCACAACAATCCTAGGTGTTTATTCAGTACTGTGGCTAAATTGGTTAGGAATAAAGCATCGACTGAACCAGATATTACGTCGCAGCACAATAGTAATGACTTCATGAATTTCTTTACTATAAATTTGAAATAATCAGAAACAAATTTGGAATTATGCAATCAACTGTCACAGCACCTCAGAAAACAGAGTCTCATAATTTTCCTCACGAGCAACTTCAATCCTTCGCTGTCATAGGTCATGAAGAGCTAACAAAACTTCAAAAAAATCTGAAGCCACAACATGCATGTAAGATCCAATACCAACTAAGCTCTTAAAAGAGGTATTCCCTGTAATCTCAAACCTCTTCTTAATATTATTAACTTCTCACTATCCCTAGGACATGTCCCAAGAAACTTTAAAATAGCAGTTATCAAACCACTTATTAAGAAGCCACAGCTTGATCCTGGAGAATTGGCTAAATACAGACAGATTTTAAATCTACCATTTATGTTGAAAATACTACAAAAAGGTAGTGTCCTCCCAATTATGCTCATTTCCACAGAGAAATGGTATATATGAACAATTTCAGTCAGGATTTAGGCCCCATCACATTACAGAGACTTATCAGAGTCACAAATGACTTGCTCTTATCATCTGATTGCAGCTGCATTTCTCCTCTAGTGCTTTCAGATCTTAGTGCCGCCTTCGACATGACAGATCACAAAATTCTCTTGAATAGGCTGGAGAATTATGTTGGCATCAGTAGACTTGCATTAGCATGGTTTAGGTCCTTTTTATCAGACCGCTACCACTTTGTATGTGTAAATGAGGAATTGTCAAATCAAACAAAAAATATGGAGTGCCACAGGGATCAGTTTTAGGGCCTCTGCTTTTCTCCTTATATATGCTTCCCCTGGGAGATATTATCAGGAATCATGGAATAAGTTTCCACTGTTATGCCGACGATACCCAACTTTATATTTCTTCTAAACCAGACGAAAATTCACAATTCTCCAAATTAGCAGAATGTATCAATGAAATCAAAGACTGGATGGCCATACATTTCCTTCTACTCAATTCCGACAAAACAGAGGTAATTATTATTGGACCAAAAACCTCTAAAAATAAGTCGCAAAAATACAATTTGAATCTCGATGGATATACTGTTACATCGTCTTCTACAGTGAAGAACTTAGGTGTTATATTTTATACCAATCTGTCCTTTAGAAATCAAATTTCCAATGTTTGTAGAACAGCATTCTTCCGCCTCAGAAATATTGCTAAGTTACGACACATGCTCTCTGTTGCTGATGCTGAGGTTACCAGGCTGGCCAGATCCAGCTCTGTTCCTGCTTGGTGTCGGACTCCACTGCTTCGTGTCGCTGAGTGATGATGAAAAACTACAGCCGGTGCTAACCAGACATCATTTCAGTCTTTTACAATGGACTTTAGAGGATGAACTGAAACCAAATCCAACTGTAAGACATAGGATACTTCATATGCCACTGCCTGAACCTTGGATTTAGGGTGGACCCCACCGAACCTCACCGAAATGTATTGCCGGTTGAACTGCGATGCATCTCACTGATCTCTGCCTGCATCACCTTTGTCTATTGGTGGACTACACTCTTGAAATGGAATATATAGACTATCAATTAATTGCCAACAAAAGCTTTCATCAGCCAACTAACAAAGGACAATGCATCTATGTGAACTTCTGCAGTTAATCCAGGATGAACTTCAAAGACATTACTCATTAATCTTACAGTTCATACAAAATCTTTGTTTAAACACTGGAGCTTAACACTTACTTAATTTACTAATTTTAAACCATGACTTGCACTGCACACAAATAACTAATATTGGCATTATATTCATACTGTTTAGCCAGAGGGGAACTGGCACCCACAGTGAGCCTGGCTTCTCCCAAGGTTATTTTTCTCCATTAACCAACATCTTATGGAGTTTTGTGTTCCTTGCCACAGTTGCCTTCAGCTTGCTCACTGGGATTCTAAATACAATTATCATTTATTTATTAAATTTTTTTTTTTATTATTCACAATTTACAATCTTTATTTAATCAAACTACGCAATGATGACTCTAAGACTTTATAGATATAACATTTTCATTTTCTGTTAATGCATGATTTTCTGTAAAGCTGCTTTGAAGTGATGTGTGTTGTGAAATGCGCTATACAAATAAAAATGTCTTGGCTTGACAAAGAGATATTCTCATGCATATGAAATGACCTGACGTCCATACATTTTAGATTGGTTATATTATTTAGGGCTAGGTTTCTTTATTTTCTTTGCATTCTTAAACCTAAATATCAGATTCATGAGAAAACCAAACACTGCATGCAAGAAAAACAAGCTCTCCTGAGAGGCATCCATGAGTAAACAAACTAAATTCATTCTACATGGAAATGAAACAATGTGCTTAGAACTTTCATCACAGTGCCCATCAATCATTAGATTTTCTCTTATGCTCTGATTGTTTTAAAGTCATACTGCCCTACTCAACTGGGTTTAACAAGGTTAATGTCTTTGGCTTGCTGCAACTTACAGTAAAGCATATGGGAAGTGTTTGTGCAGTTTAAAAAAAAAAAACTGCAATTAACACTGTTTATGTCACAATTTCACAAGCAAGTAATTCCCATAAAGCATGTCATGAATCATCTCCATGACTTTAACAATGGCAAAATCTATTCTCAAATGCTCACATGAAAACAATTAAATGCATTAAAAGTGCTTCAGTTTGTATTAATGCCCCACCAAAGGGCTTGGCAAGTTTGTGGACAAAAGGTGCACCAACACTATTCTCTTTATTCTGCATTCTCTGTGTTATGCAGGCTTTTCTTTAAGCACATTTAGCTTTTGCTCCAGCAGCTCCACACAACATTTGTCTTCATCTGAGCTATGTCTAGTGGACAGCTCCTATTCGTTTGGTTTGATGATTAAATAGATTTTGATTTGGCATGCTGCTGTGTAAACTTCCTGTGTGGGTAACCTTCAGGTCTGGCCTTGCCTCTGGGCTCCCGAGAGGGCCGAGCACCATTGCAGTTACCATCCCTCCAAATCAGCAGAGTTCAAAAATGCCTGTTTAACCCCCTCATTTCTGTGAAGTCTGGAATCCACACTGGGTGTTCTATCAGGTTTTTCTCATGTTCTCTCTCCCTTTCTCGCACCAGCCAGATTCCAGATACTTTGTGAATATTAAACAGCACTGACTGTGGGAATGGTTCCCAAACGGGCAGCAGATGTTGTTAGAAGGAGAGGTGAGATTGTTTTGTCTGCAAATGGAGTTGTACAATATTGCTGGTTGACAACACTTCACAGCGAGTTACCACTAAAGAAAAGTTACTACAGTGACTCAGTGGTCTTTGATGAAGTTCACCAATATGTAACCAAGCATTTAATTGTTACAGATGCACTGTACCACAGGCAAAACCTCTTATTAAATATTTTCAAACCAAATGGTTATGGTACAAACCTCAGTGTTTGAGAGCAAGTATCTGTTGGTAATCACTATAAGCTCCATATGTTGTTGAGGTTCCATAGAACTTTATCCTGGAGCTTTACCCAGATAATGGGTGATGTAGTGTCTGTGATAATCTATGTAGTATACAGGATGTGTCTTATGTCAGATAACATCATCTAAAATGGGGTTGATGGGTGCCAACAAATACCTGCCACAGCCGAACCATTCAGCCAAACCGAATACCAGTATTCCAGTCAGTATGTGCTACAACTGCATCCTGCTTACCTGTTCGACCTGTCAGTTCTGAGAGGAAACAGACCTGTATATGGAGTAAGATGAATGAGTAACTAGTGGAAAATCATTTCAGAGTCTGTTTAAAATCCAGCACCAGCCATACCTCCAGGCTAATGCTGTATCAAACTCAGCAAGACATGAAAGAAAGGAAATTACTTCGAAAGATGAATTCAAAAGCATTTTTAGGGATCTAAACAATTCATATCCTCCCCCTTTCTTGTTTTTGGATGACTCCATATAAATACTAATAATTGCCATGATGATATTATTAGATACTGTGAGAACATGACTGATTTCTATATAGCAGATGATAATTTGAATGAACAGAGTAAGGGTTATTTTATGTGTATATTAGGGCTGGGAAATTGAATGCATTACTTTCTGCGATTAATACTGTTTAATGAGCTAAAAAAATTCAATTAATGCAGTATCGTTTTTTTTTTTTTTACTTCTGAAACTTCACGCAATAACAGAAAGGTGTCCTGAGCTTTTCCTGTTGGGGGCGGGGTTTGGGCATCTGCTGCCTGGCAGGAACAAACCCAAGCACCTTTGTACAATGGGCAAAACTTCACTAATATTTTTCCCCACTTTCTGTGGCTAAAATTGGCATATATACATTTCAGAAGGTACACGCTCGACTCAACTGCATATCCTAGCACAGAAACTGATTGTGTGGAGCAGTGCATGATTATTCATTACACACGACGCATATCCCAACTCCCGGTATAATAAACACGGAGCGAATTTATTGTATGAAGAATGGAGACTTCTCCTGCAAGTGGTGAACCAGGTGAGAGATATGGGCAAGCTGCTGTATCTATTCGCATCGTCTGTAAATGCGCAACTACTGTCATCTGAACCACTGTCAAAAGTGAGACCATGAAAGAGAGACCCAGCGTGTGCGAAACAGAGACTGAGAAGGACCTAGACGTTCAGCATGCTGCAGCCAGGTATACTTGTAGAAACTGAACGATAGCAAGAGAAAAGTTTTGAGTTTTCAAACTTCAGCAAATTAAACTTCAACATTCAATATGTTTTATATCTGTATATACTGGGTCTGTTACAAAACCTAGTGAGCGTCCTCCGGAAGCAGCATTTTAAGGCATCACAGGCGCACTCCTGTAGCAAAGGCTGTTCCAAAAATAAAATCTTAATTACGTTGCCTAATAAAATATCTCATTTTGGACAAATTCTAAGGTAGCATCGGATGTATCCTTCCCCAGGTAGGCAACCCCAGAATGCACCATGGTGAACTCGGCGGCAAAATTAATCCAAGATGGCGGACAAAGCAAATATCCTTATAATCCATTCAATACTGAAAAGTATCAATATCTAACAGTTTAATATGATACAAAACAATGTAAACCATGCATGGAGCTTCTGCCTATATAGAGTGTTCCAAATTGGTCTCTTATGAGGCTTCATTTCGTTAAGGATACTGCCATAGAAGACAGCAGCCTATGTAGGCAGTAGACAGTGAGGCAGCTCACTAAGTTTTGGCACAGACCCCTTGTGCCTAATAATGCATTGGCAATGTAAACTTAAGTTTATCTTGCAAATAAAATTTGATATGAATTGAGTCTGCCCATTTGATCCTAATATTAAAAAAGTCCACAGTAAAATGGCAGAAAATTTTGCCCGACTTTTAATTAAAAGTTTTCGACTGATTTTATGGCATGTATACATATACTTGTATCAAAAAATTATACCTGTAAAAAAGGTATCTAATCAACTCTATTTGTGGAGAAAAAAAAAAAAAAAAAAACATTTTAACCTGCACATACTGTATTTGAATTAACGTAGATGACTAACCAATTTTTTGCAAGTTTTTTGAGACAAATTATAAAGTAACTATTTATGATGATTTTTTTAAATGTTTGTTGTAATGTATCATGTACCACAATTTAATCACGATTAATCACAAAACACTGTATGATTTATTAGTTTAAAACAAATTATGATTCACAGCCCTAGTGTATATGCATTTAGATGCATCTTAGCATATGGGACCGATGGAAATACATGTTTTGGGGTTAAAAATATTGTTAAAAGGATTATGAAATTTTCAAGCATTTGAAGTAGAGCTTCATGGGTAGAGATGTCTGGTAGCAACATTATTATTGGATATGAAAGAATACCTCTGATATATGCTACACACTATAAGCCTTTTCAACTGACAATACAAAGTCCTTTCTGTACATGATTGCGACATAATGGAATGGAACTACTGCCAATTTACATGTGAGAATCTGCCAAGTCTCAACTAAATCCATGCTGTTATGCTGATTCATTTGCTACATGAGAAAGAAGCACCTTTTTTTTTTTTTTACCCCCTTTTCTCCCCAATTTGGAATGCCCAATTCCCACTACTTAGTAGGTCCTCATGGTGGCACGGTTACTCACCTCTATCCGGGTGGTGGAGGACAAGTCTCAGTTGCCTCTGCTTCTGAGACAGTCAATCCGTGCATCTTATCACGTGGCTCGTTGTGCATGACATCGCCATCAACTCATGTGGAGGCTCATGCTACTCTCCGCACCCCATTGAGAGCGAGAACCACTAATCGCGACCACAAGGAGGTTACCCCATGTGACTCTACCCTCCCTAGCAACCGGGCCAATTTGGTTGCTTAGGAGACCTGGCTGAGTCACACAGCACACCCTGGATTCGAACTTATGACTCCAGGGTTGTTGGTCAGCATCAATACTCGCTGAGCTACCCAGCCAAGAAGCACCTTTTTAAACTTTGACTGAGACTAATAAACTTTTTGCACAGCTCAGAGGACAATTTTTTTATGAACTGTACAATTAAACAAAACAGAACTGCAAAATTATTAACCTATGAAAACCCAATTAATTTATCATTCAATGTAATGGTAGTATCACAAAGACTATGAATACAGTACAAAGACAATCCACACCAAAGTTACCTCTTAGAATAAACTGTCATTCTTTACCAAAAATATCTTTGACATATCTTTGACTTTGGAACAAACTTCTAGGACAACCCTCAAATAACACCAGCAACATATTGTAAACCCATCTTTATGATCATTCCACATTGAAAGCGATTTATTTCACCAATACTTCTGCTTTAACTATAAAATAGTGCTATGGAAGCTTTTTACACTCATGCACATCCTATTCATTATCAGCATGAGAATCAACATAACAAAAAAAAGAGAATCACTCAATAGGGCTGATTAAAAATGGGAGCTAAAATGATTGTACTTATTACGTCAAACTCCGACTGTTGGTATGTAGGAAACTCCGTGATCCTATGAAGAGCTTGTGAATGAGTGATGCCTGCTTTCTTCAACCGGCAACAACTTGCAGATCCCCTGCAGTTGAAAAAGGCCTCTGTCATTTATTATTGTTCTTTTCTTATTATGAAAATACTTTCTCAATTGACTCCCACTTTTGTATATTTTCACAGTCATTATTTACTTTCTCTCTTTATCCCCCTCCCCCCATTGTTTATTTGCTGTAAAAACATGCTTGGTCTCATTTCCAAACACAGCATACATGAACCTTAAAAATGAGTTTTCTCTTTCAGACTAACTTTGTTTATTAGTTCAGTCGGTTAGGTTGGGATAAAATGGCTGAGCGTGCCTATCAGGAGGTGATGGCTGAATTGAATCATACCAGCTGCTCTCTAGTCAACAATACCTCAATTCCTAATCCAATTTTTCATGTCTGAAATGTTTGGCTCAAATATCATAAGGCATTGGTGATGACCTTATAAAGGGTTGGGTGCTGATTCCTTAAATGAAATACCCCAGTAATGTATACGGAACGATTCCTTGGCAGCAAATCCCATTATTATATTACTTTGAATATAAGGAAACCGGTTAAGAGCATGACATAAGAATGGCATATTTCACCTTAAAATCAAAGGAAAAAAAAAACACGTACAGAACAATGGTATGTTTAAATTTTATAGCATTTAGTTATCGAAGTATAATTGCAAAAAAAAAAAAAAAAAAAATTTCGTTACAGTATTGAGAATCACAAGTTTAATCACCACTGAAGGTACCGGGAATAAAATAAATAAAATAAATAAATAAAAAAACTCACGTACAATGTCGGTACACATTACAGTAATGAGAATTTAAGGGAAAATATAATATAAATATATTAATATAATTTCTTAATATTATTTATTTTTTCTATATAATTATATACAGTAATTCTATAGAATTTCTATATAACTCTCCCTTTTTATTTTGGGGTGAAATATGACCTGGATATGTTTTTATGCAATTCACCCTGGAATTCTCAATTTAAGCCTTTGTATTATCAGCGGAGTTCATCCATTCTTATGTATATGTATAGGCCTGGCTTCTGTATAGCAATAACACTGTCCAACCAGAGTCAGGTGTGTAACCTTCCAGAAGCTTTAAGAATTAGTAAAAATAAAGAGTGAGTTTTATCTTTGTTTTTCTTAGATGCTTCTCCCTCCATTTTCACTTCTCATCAAGGGCATCAGGATTAAAGGACCACAAGGGGTGTCACTGATCGTTGACCCAAAACTCAGCTTTGATGACTGACCCCACTGCCAAGTTGGAGAAGACCGGCCTCTGACCCCCTCAACATCACTGCTGGCCTACGAGGCGTTAACAACCCCCTATAACCTTTTCAGGGTCCTCTGGGGGCAAATGTGAGGGCTGAAAATCCCCTGCCAACCAATGCATCATGTCCAACTCTGCTATCATCAGCTATATCATTCGGTTAATGTTTTAAAGAACAGTTGTTTCCAATTTAATTATTTTTCAGCTGGAGAAATTCATGCTTTTCAAATTGGGGAAAATGTAAATTATGAAATTGTAAATGACTCACAAACTCTCCCCGAATGATTAACAATGCAGTGCAGAATCATTTAAAAATACATTACCCATGTTAAAGAAACATTTTAACCGATCATATTTAATTTGTGGTACATCATCATGTGGCAAACAAATTAACAAATAATGAGAATGCAATTCATCACATTAGCAGAAACAGAAACAAGCCAGATAAAGTGAGACAGAGAAAGACAATAAGCATCAAATAAGAAAAAATCCTTGTTAAACTACCCTGCCTGACCTTTTGATCTCCCCCTGCTGATGTCAGTTCCTCCCACCTCTCTTCCACTGTCAAACCAGAAGCAAACCAAGAGCTCAACAGGCCAGGCCCAGGGTCCCATTCTTCATCATAAGCACCCAGATGACTCTGGGATGTGTGCATGTTTAAAGAGGGGGAGGTTCAGAGTGATCTGGTGCCCTAGGGCAGCAAGAATGACTAAATACCCCAGCAGTGAAGATAAAGGCCCCAAAGATGGAGTGACTTCCTCTCCTGCTGCCCATGTTTCATTTCCACAGAATTGGAGGTGTCAGCATGGCTGCACAGGTCATTTCAGCCACAACATGGCCTTTACAGATGAGCTTCAATTAAACCGGAATTAGTACCTGTATTTTTACATTAAATGCACAGATAACAACCTTTTGACAGAGAAAATAATCACAGAGTGTTACGTGCAAGGTTCAAAATGACGATTGAAAGCCATGCTGGGTAAAAATCCATGGCTCTCCACACAAGACTTCTAAAGACTTGAACAACAGGACAATTGTGGTCTCTTTCAAGTCCATCTCCGCAGAAAATATTCCCATGAACTGAAATGTACTGAACATATAGTGCAAAAAGATAAATAAATAAAAAAGACTGCATTATTTCAAAGGCAAAGATTTATTTAAAGGCCTTAATAAGTTGCACATAGGAGACAACAAGAGACTCACTCAAACCTCTGAAGAAAAAAATGTATTAACAAGCTACTAGTCCAACAAGTGAATAAAAATGCTGAGGCCTAGCTGGCCTACTATGCAGTACCTACAAATTTTGTTAAAACAGAGTTACAACTGAAATCTGGTCTCTTAGACCCAGCTTACACCTGGTATTAAGATGCGTTTCAGGTGATCCAAACACAAGTGGTCCGTGATAAATACAGGCCTAAATGGGGTGCAAAACATTTTGTGGTCACAAAAAACACATGGAGTTAGTAAAAAACACAAGTGACTATATTGCATATGAGGTGTAAATGCTAACCCGTCCTGAATGTGTTCTGGACAGCAGTGAAGCACCACCCCTCATCTGTCAATCAACCACTGCTCCAAAAAAAAAAAAAAAAAAGACTTTGACCTTTGCAGCTTTAAAAGGAAATAAACATACGTTAGGAAAATTTGAAAAAGCAAATACATACACAAGCAAAAGAACTTCACAGAACTTCTTCAGTGTCTGATATCAACATGCAGGGACACAGATAACAAGCACACACATCTGAAGCTCAGGTGCTCCACTAAAACAATGGATAATTCTGGTCGAAATGTTGCTTCTGTGCTTAGATTGAATTTCATCTGGGAGAAACAGCACGATGGTTTTATTAGCGCTTTCTTTGCCTTTTATGCGGTTTATTATCCTGCAGTAGAACACTGAAATTAGATACCCTCCCCTTGAAATCTGAACACAAGTGGTCACAGGAGATGCATTTAAGTGACCAGGTGTAAACAGCGATGTGTATCACCTGACTACATGTGATTGTATCACCCGAGACGCATCTTAATACCAGATGTAAACGGTCTTAGATCACGATCTGTCCGGTGACTTGTTTTGCTCAATAAAGCGCAATCGTTCATGATACACTGTGAATGACACATGATGGTCTACCTACACTTTCAAACTACTAGATTTTTGCAAATATTTAAATATTTTGCAAGAAATTTAAAATACACTGCCTGGCCAAAAAAAATAAATCCCCGTTTGGATTTAAATAAGCCGACACTTAAGAGCCTATGATTGGATCATTATTGCAGTGATTAATGTGTTTCAGCTGGTAACAATTCTTTTAACCCTAGCTGATGCAGTGTGTAGCTTCTCATTTCTTAAACAACCATGTCGGAAGATGTATCCCGTGGTCGTGGAATTTTTTTTACTGTGTTTCAGAAGGGGCAAATTATTGGCCTGCATCAAGCAAAAAAATCAACTAAGGAGATTGCCGAAATCACTGGAATTGGGTTAAGAACTGCCCAACGCAATATAAAAACCTGGAAGGTTAGTGGTGAACCGTCAGCTTCGTGGAAGAAATGTGGTCTGAAAAAATCTTGAATGATCGTGATCAGAGATCACTAAAACGTTTGAAGTCACATCGTAAAAACTCTACAGTAGAACTCACAACTATGTTAAATAGTGAAAGTAAGAGCATTTCCACACGCACAATGCCTCGAGAACTTATAGGATTGGGAGTTGTTAAAAAAAGAAAGCCACTTGTTAGTGAGGCTAATCGGAAAAAACAACTTCAATTTGCGAGAGAGCATAAAGATTGGACTGTGAAGAAATGGAAAAAGGTCATGTGGTCTGATGAGTCCAGATTTACCCTATTCCATGGCACGTCAGGGTAAGAAGGGAAGCGCATGAAGCGATGAACCCGGTTTGACTCTCCCGTCATCAATACAAGATCTCGGCCAAAAATGAATGCAACTCTGGATGGAAATAAATGTTGTGACATTGCATAAGGTTGTCGAAACAATGCCAAGACAAATGCATGCCATAATCAAAGCTAAAGGAGGTCCAATGAAATATTAGAGTATGCACATTTTTTTTTTGGCCAAGCAGTATATATTGGTTCTATACTTATAAATAAAAAAGTCATAGTTAAGTCAGTAGTTCAATATTTTCTATAATTTTTATTTGATTACATATTTCACAACACTTCATAGGATTGTAATTCAGTCCCTCATGAATGACGGTATCTTTATTTGTCCCGATTTTCTAATAATTTGTTGCTTCAAATCAAAGTGTATAATGTTGTGGTTAGGCTCTGAGCTGGTTGGTTTAATCCATGGCTTAGAACTCAATATGAAGAATTTTATGAAAACCCTATGGCAAAAATGAATGGGAAAAATACTTCCGGAATCAAGAGGGATGAAAAAGTGGGCAGGCACTGTCATGCTCTATTATGCTCAGATTCAGAAAAAACTTTGTAAGCCATTTTTCTCTGCTTCAGTGTTAGTGTATTTACCTTTCTTTGTAGGGCAGTACAGTATTTGGAAATTTGTGGCAATAGGGCTTTCTAATCACTCACTGAGGCCCTAAAAAAAACTTTTGGACAGTGCAAGAGCCTGTATTTGCAGAGTGACAAGGCTCAAAGGGTCAATGATTCAACAGAGCCACACACACACACACACACACACACAGAGGAACAGCGAATGTGTGAATGTATATGTGTGAGAGATTATGATTATGTATGTGCAACATTGAAAGGTTTAAGTTTCAAACAGAAGATTCCTGTACTTAAGATCCCAACCCCATCTCTCACACTCTCTACAAGCATACTCCCAGTGCTAACACACTCCTCACAAGCATTTTGCCACAGTCTTTCTTGAGGACCTAAGGTTACCTACCACTGACCCATTATCAATAAGCTTGAACTCTCAGATGTTTATCTGTCAGAGAAGGTTTACATCTGCTCAAAAGATTAAGTGTGTCTGACATCTGTTTTCTTTTTCTTTTCTGATTTGTGTGACACTGTTAAGGATTGATTTGTAAGTAGTTTTAGTGTTTCTTTGTGTCTGCTGCAGTCCAGAGGAGAGCATCTACGTCTGGGCGTCTCTGTTCTCTCACCTTTTCTTACACCTTACAGGCAGCTCAGTCTCTCTTCCTCTTCTTCCACCAAACCCCTGGAGCAGGAAAAGAAAAAAACAACTCAAGCTGCTGTTATTTCCCCCAAAGCTTATCCCGCGGCTAGCATACCTTACATCTCGGTCTGAGCAATCTTTAACACTTCCTTTCACACATCTTCCACAAGGTCCAATGAAGAAACTTTCTTTCTTCCATGGAACACAAAGGAAATGTTAGACTGAATTATAGTCACTGACATCTGTCACCATGAACTTTTATTGTATGGAAAAATGAGCAGTGCCAACATTCTTCAAAATTTCTCCTCATGCTTCATGGAAGAAATAAAGTTATATGGGTTGAAACAATAAGACGGTGAGTAAATGACATCACAAATGTTAATTTTTGGGTGAACTATTCCTTTAAGTTTTACACTGTGTCTACACTGGAAGCGCTGAAGTCTCAGAATGTTCACAAAACCAGTGAGCTGTTAACAAGGCTACACTTCAACAATTATACATTGTTTCATTCAACAACAGTTCAATGAAAATAAAATCGGTTAAAAAAATAAAACCCTACTTTGTTTTCAGCTGAAATCCATTATAGTATAAAAATGGATTTTGCACTGATTGTTTTATAAAGGCAAAATAACATTAAACTAAATTTTAGTATTGCTACAACTGTGTACTGTTCATGGTTAGAAACAAAAGATAGAGAAGGCCCAAGACCGGGAAATCACAAGATGGCTTTGATGAAATGGTCAGAAGTTAAATACATAAAGAACATAAAATTAACTGAAAAAACAAAATCATTTAATTTCAAACAGACAGGGAAAAATAAAGTGGCTGGCATAGCTGTTCAGATGTTAGATACAGAAACGGCTTCCAGTCTAGACAGCTTCATTGCTTTTAATGGGAGTGATTTAGCCTTAAAAGAATAGTTCACGTAAAAATGAAAATTCTCTCATTACTCACTTACCCTGATGCCATCCCAGATGTGTATGACTGTCTTGCTTCAGCAGAACACAAATGAAGATTTTTTGAAGAAGATAGAGCTCTGTCAGGTCCTTATAATGTAAGTACAAGAGTGCCAGCACTTTAACAGTCCAAAAGTCACATTCAGGCAGCATAAAAGTAATCCACACGACTCCAGTCGATCAATTAATGTCTTTCGAAGCGAATCGATAGGTTTATGTAAGAAACAAGTCAATAATTAAAATGTTTTCAACTTTAAATCAAGCTTCCATCCAGGGCTCTGATGCTGTTTGAAATGGCCGAACTCTTGCATGACGTTTGTTCTCCTGTTGTAAATAAGCGCTGCTTCCGAATCCTCACGTGAACTTGCCAACGTGCTTGCGTCACGTGACAGCTATGTGATGCGTCAACTGCAGGCAGCAATCAATTTGCTTCA
Organism: Myxocyprinus asiaticus; assembly: GCF_019703515.2. Lineage (NCBI taxonomy): Eukaryota > Metazoa > Chordata > Actinopteri > Cypriniformes > Catostomidae > Myxocyprinus > Myxocyprinus asiaticus. The sequence goes on along the minus strand of NC_059370.1, from coordinate 27,100,851 downwards.
GAAGACATTCAAAGATCGACTGGAGTCACATGGATTACTTTTATGCTGCCTAAATGTGACTTTTGGACCGTCAAAGTGCTGGCACCCGTTTACTTGCATTGTAAGGACCTGACAGAGCTCTATCTTCTTCTAAAAACTTTTATTGTGTACTGCTGAAGAAAGACAGTCATACACATCTGGGATGGCATCAGGGTAAGTAAATAATTAGAGAATTTTCATTTTAGGGTGAACTATTCCTTTAACACAGCGCATGCGTCTGGAGCAGAAATGGTGTTAGAATAATCATAAGCAACTGTATATCAAGATTAAATGTCTGTTAAGATGCTGGTACAGATGCTGTGATGAATGGTGTGCAGCCTGTTCGGTTTTAAACTGACACGATGCTCATCACAGGCAAGACAGACCAGCATCTGGCAAAAACTACATTTGGGATTTTTCACAAGTCAAATGGCAATGGAGATGACAGCACAGTGTCATCAGGGGTTAGTGGAGCAGACAGTTTTCTAAAGTACCCAAGAATATACAAGCCAAGCTTTCATCTCTTATTCATGGTTTCTCATCAAGAATAAGCAAGAGGCAGAAATATGACATAGCATTGACAATGCACAAATTACTGTCTGTAGACAATCTAGCTGACTTTAAATTAAGCTATTGGGTCAGAAAGTACACAGGTGGCATCAACAGCCTTGCTTGTTGACAGAGGAGACAAAACCAGCTCTCTATGTCCATTTTAATGAGCCATTGTTTGTAAGGTAGTCATTTCCTGTGCAATACTCCTCACTGGGCATCTGGGGCCCGGAGGCTCTAATTTAGGAGCGTTTCAAGGGATTATTGGTGAGGTTATATGGTGGATGTGTCACGCCGCATACATCAGGGGAGTTTTTCATTCCGGTTAGTGCCATGTAAAAGAACATGTTTAGGGAAGAAGGAAATGACCTAATGTTTTCTGCGACTGCAGGGGGATGCATTTCCTGTGACCTTGCTTGGCCACAGGAATGAGGGCACTATTCTTAGGTATGTCTTCATCTGTGCATTGTGTCACTCATGCGCCCTGCTGTGCAATGACATAATCCTACATATACATAATCTCTCTATGTTCCTCAAAGCAAGTAATAACGCAGTCATAGATGTTTAAATGAATAACAATATCACCATGAATATAGCACGTCATGATTCTGGCACTGCTGGTGAAAATACAAGGGTCGTGTCTAGATGGTAACTGTCTCATTTCATTTCATTGTTTTGTTTTGTTTTATCCCCATTTTCTTCCAATTTGGAATGCCCAATTCCCACTACTTAGTAGGTCCTCGAGGTGGCACGGTTACTCACCTCGATCAGGGTGGCAGAGGACAAGTCTCAGTTGCCTCCGCTTCTGAGACAGTCAATCCACGCATCTTATCACGTGGCTCGTTGTGCATGACACCGCGGAGACTCCCAGCATGTGGAGTCTCATGCAACTCTCCGCGGTCCATGCACAACTTACCACATGCCCCACTGAGAGCGAGAACCACTAATCGTGACCACAAGGAGGTTACCCCATGTGACTCTACCCTCCCTAGAGTAGATTCAAACCTGCAACTTTACTCACTAATGATGACAACGTTACCACTAGTCCAACTAGTCTGGCTTTTAACAGTAGGGCCGATTGATGTATTTTACCACGAGCTAACAATATCCGACGGCAGCAGATTTAGAGCTGAAGTTATCACATTAATTATGTGAAATATTTGAGCGATTTAATTAGTCATCAAGAATGGCAATTTTTAAAACAGACAATTTAAAATAATATTTTATTGTGCATAACCAAATTAATATTTCTGAGTTTTCACCAGAAAAGCAGTGACAAACCACAACTCGCGTAAAATGTTCCCCAGCATATTGCTTGCAATTTTAGGTTTCAACCTCAGATGCCGCTAGAGAACCCAAAGTTCCGTTATACAGCTTTAATAAATAAACCAGAAGGGGTGGGATCTTGCAAATGTGCAAAATATTGTAAATGGCGGGTGTTCCAATTCTGCAGAAATCTGGTAAACTCTCTGCCGAGTTCTGCACACACAGATTCCCTGCTCATTATTTACTTTAACCAGACAGCAATAACACGTGACAGACTTGCCACACAAATAGTGCTACATATAAGCAGCATATGAGAGATAATGCATTTGATCGCATAAAAATTATAGCCCACACAAATATTGAGTACAGTTTTAGCAAGAGTGAACTATTTTTAGTGATACTTGTTGGCTCTGAATGAAATATGTTTTTAGTTAGCCTGTAGTCAACCATGTATCACCTGTAGGCAGCGATCTCTATGTCCAGAGCCATCTTCTGACTCAGCAGTTCTTCATTATCCCCACTTTGCTCCTTCATCTGGAGATGAAGATCAGCCTGCTCTTCCTCCAGCTGACAAATGTCATTCTGGCCAGAAACAGTACAGTGGTGAGATATTGAGAGCTGCTTGTAGTAAAATTCAAAGGGTGAGTGTTTGTACCTCTAGCTCTTCTATCTCTTCCAGGTATTTAGCTTTCTCTGCCTCTATTTCAGTCTCAAGCTCATCTCCACACTTCTCCAGCTCAGCCACCTCTTTATGCAGCTCTGTAATCTGCAATTACACATTTACAATAAAAACAAACAGGTGCTAAAATACAATATATACTGTAACATCATAACTCTGATCTTGCTGTTGTGTTGTGATTAATGGCTATTTTGGTCCAAAACTATCAATTCTGTTAGCATGTTGATATTTCTGCATATATATGTTGTATTTACCCCTAACAACAAATACAATGCAGAGAACTGTCTGCACACAAGGTGCACAACTGTGAGTAATTACTGTAATCAGGCAAGTTAAACAGTCAGCTGTCAGAGACAGATGGAGATTGCCGGCTCTGTTTCTTTTTCAGGTAGATCATGGAGACTCTCGTCTCTGTGTTATTAACAGGCTGATGAGACAACGGCCGATGAAAATGGCTGTAGCTCTGCTTTGGGTTTTGAGTGAGATTAGGGAGGTCTGACTTGTTGCCCCTTGAGAAGTCTGGCCGTGACTCTCCAGTAATGTACAGTACAAGTTAAACGGGACCTGATTTCACCACCAACAGTTTGTTTAGCCAAACTGTCTTACAGAGCAACTAGATCACTAGTATCCATCATTCATGGTAGGAGTGAGAGCGACAGGTAAATTAGGAACATGACTAAGAGGGGAGAAGTGGTAAAAGCAATAGAAGAGAGAAAGACACTGTGAGATGGAGGGAGAGGAAGAGCAAAAAGAGAGAGAGAGATAGGAAGGAAGGAAGCAAAGCAGACTGTCCATCACGGTTGTGCTGCAGATCAGGGAACAGGATCCTGTGTTATGAGAGTGGGCAATATGGTTTGAAAGGGTCGGTTTATTTTAAAAGAGGGGCTATGACCACAACCACAATAATTAGAACCAAACCTCCCTGTTTGTTATTTCAAATGAAAAGGTGTCATTTGTGGATGACCAACAATTATCTTGTTATGGAGAAATGTAAATCGTGGCCAATAAGCAGTTTCTATTTGTTTGAAACATAAATCTTGAATGATTTCTCTTTATCCTGATGCACCATAATTTTGTCTTCACTGTCTTTTTTCCTTTACAAAAATAAATAAAAATCCCTTCTTGCCGGAGAGGGAGTCTGACAGGTGAGATTTTATTACTACGGCTCAGTATGGTTTGCCGTCTCCTGAGGCACTGCAGGAATGTGTTAAGTTTATGAAGTTTGTGATTGGGGAGAGAGTGCGTTGGCAGACTGTGAAATGTATTGTTCATAATGGAACAGTGAGAGAGATAAACACTGTTAGAGACAATACACTCACATCTCCTAGCGATATCTCTCAGAATAAACACTCCGGGCAGCAGGAGTACTCTTACTTTATTCCCCAGCTGTCAGTCTGACTGAGGACTCTGCATTGTGAAACACCCTCCCCCACAAAAACTTCTCAGCTCTTACCACTCCTCCTAAACACTGATTTCCGCCATTAGGACTGACACGAGGACTGATGTCTGATGCTGCGCTGTTGAACTAGTGGGTGTTCAGGTCAATCATTTGAGTGAATTTGTGGTCATGTAGACACTGCAAAGTTTTGGGAGTGACAACTGCATTTAAAAGCATGAGTGAATCCCCCAAATTATCATTCCAAGTGTGTATGTATTACAGGAGTCACTCCCTAACCCATGATGCTTGACATCCAGATAACTATAGCAATGTTTTGGCGTCTTGCAGCTGCACACAAGAAAAATGGGTGTCAACAGGTTAACGAGCAGAGTTAGGCTATTTTTGTCCCAAGTATTATTAGGACATTTTTAGAAAACTACTGTCAACAGAAGCACTGTGTTTTGTTTATGTTCCTCAAGCTGCTACTTTCAAACAGCATGCTCTCTCTGGACCTTAATGTACAGTATGGGTTGCCCCTCGACTGTAGGACAGGTGGGAGCAACTACCATGGAAAGAGACAGATCCATATCAAAATGTGTCACAAAGGCGTCCAGACAAGTATGTCCATCTCTGTAACTTGTTAGCGCCGCATCAGGAGAAGAGATGAGCTGTCATTCTCCAAAAAAGATAGGCATAACTGCATTAACAACTAGTTGTTCAGTTTGATTCTGTAAACACTACACTGATTTAATAAGAATATGGTAGTCATTACATTAATTTTTAAGGAGTGAATTTGGCTGTATAATGCAGTTGTCATTCACATAAATAAGCAAACTCTGTATGTACTGAATGGGATTAAGCACTCAAAAGATGAGTGACAACTGTATTTAGCTGTGTGTACATGGTCTGTATGATGTAAACTGAGAATGAAGACCACCCTCTTCTCCACTACGATCTACGATGCTGAAATTAGCTAAATAGACTTCAGCGTCAGAGTAGACACCATGGTTAATTTGATGCGAATGAAAACTAGGCAGCAAGGGATAGAAGTTAATTCCATTCTCTATGCAGTACTATTGTGTGTTTGGGCTCAGAACGTTCAGCTGACAAAACATTGAAATTGTGAAATGTTGTGAACATTGTGGTCTTTCCACAAATTTCAAGGAAATGAAAATCAGAAGTGACCTCAGACCTAACCACAGTATGACATATACAGACCATATCTATATCACAGCTGGTTTTGTTTACATCAAAGATAATATGGCATCTACTCTGATTTAGGCCTATTGGTGGTTCACAGCTCAAGAGCTGCATTGAGGGTAAACTAACTCACCAGGTCCTTCAAGATGTTCACGTCCGTCTCTTTGGAAATGTCCATCACTTTCCCTCGAGTCATCTTAGCCAGTTGTTCCTGCTTCCCCTTTCCTGCAGCATCAATGGTGGCAGCACTCGAGGCTCTGGATTCAAACTGAAAGGCAGGTTCACAGATCAGACTTACTGGATCTCAGAAACAGATTTACTTCACAGAGAAACCCATTAAACAGAGATCTACAGAGAACAGCCTGTGAAGATGAATCACTGATTATTCCCAAAGGAAAGAATAGCAAATGAAGGCCCATCAGGTCAGCAGGTGCAACCAGACAAAAATCAGCATCCAATTACTGTTTGCCCCAAATCCCAATCAATATCAATTGTGAGTGAAACAATTGGACCTTGTGCAACACTAATTAAAAACAAAGAACCAGTAGAGACCAGTAATTGAAATCAGAGAGAGGTGGTTAAGAGTGTGTTTGTGTGCATGGGAGTTGTTTTTTGTGTATGTATACAACTTTTAGCACACTAACAGGAGATGTTCTATGCCTGCTTTCCTTACACTCAATCACACACTAGAAGACTCTTGTCTCTTTAAAGGCTCTCCAGTCTCCTAGTGGAGAAGTGCTTTCTTCTACTCTCCAGACCCATTCTGCCTAGGAGCCTGGGAAGGGCTCCAGAGCTCTGATTACTGCTGTGACCCCAGTAGAGAGTAGCTACTTCTGGGGCAAACAGGGTCAGAGGGCACTGGCTCTAGAATGACCTTTAGAGAGTCCACTTTCCTCAAACGACATAGAGGGGACAATAGTGTTCTGTGCTAGATGTGGATGGAGCTTTCAGGTCTACAAACTGTCCCCTAAAGTGTAGTGTGAAACAGGAAAGGAATTTTATTTTTTACACATACCAGCCCCATTGAGATGTGCTAGTTCACCCAAAGAATCATTTACAAGTCATATTGACAACTTAATGACAATTTGACAGCATCAATCCCAATTTAGGTTCACTGCATGGAAAAGAGCACCATGAACATTCTGCTACATTTCCTGTGTTCCACAGAAGAAATATTCATACAGGTTTAAAGTTTCAAAGGGTGAGCACATGACGGAATTTTCATTTTGGGTGAACTAATTGAAAATGGGGTGGTCCACACTGAAAATATGGGATTCAAAATCTAATTTAAGCCTGTACATAAACAGTTTTAGGATTTTGAAAAATTTAAAACAAAATAAATGTTTTGGTGTAAAATGAATAAGCAGCATTAAAAATTCTGCACTATTTAGGTCACTAATCAAATAATCAAATTTGTGACAATGGCCATGTTAACTCCTTTGTTTCAAAAGGTCAGATTTCTTTGCTTCCATTGAAGCACACAAGTTTCTTTTTGGAACATGCTCAAATCAGGGTTTTAACAAATTTGTGAAGTCCATACCAGTTAGAATGCATGTTGTCATTAAAGCAAAAAGGAAATATACCAAATACTATGAAACTCTGGCCATGACAGCTTGACAAAAGGAAAGTTAATGTGGGAGTAAAACAGCGTAAGTACATAGGTGTTAAAGTTCCATGGTCTGTATGTGTCTGATGTACCTTTAGGCTTTCAGCCAGCTCACTGTAGTACTCTTTGATGTCCATGATAGCTGGTGTGATATCAATGGAGGGGAATTGCAGGGAAACAATGGGAGAACCTTCATCCAGAGGCCTGGGCTCACGCATGTTCTCCACCCTCTGTCAAACAAACACAAAATTATGACCTCTTGTTTTTCCTCAGGTAATAATATCTGATTCTTCAAGACAGGGCAGCTGTTCATTAATCTGGGCCCAATGAAGTGTTCATGAGAAGGAGACTGAGTCATGAATAATGAGAGAGCGGCAGATGAGGGGGGGCTGCCACCCCGTGCCACCCTTCTGGCCCCGCCCCTGGCAGAAAATGCTGATAATAATAGCAGTTAATAAAACAAGAGGTACTTCTGTTTTCATTTCATATGCCTGTACTGTGTTACACTGCACATCCCAGAGGGAGTGTATTAAATACGATACAGAGAGGAAATCAACGAGAAGAAAACATGGGCCGATTGAGATTTGTTTCCAGCACTTGCATACCCCCGGATATGGGAGACTACTACATTCCTTTGCGGTGTGATCTGAGGGACTGTGTTTCCTGTCAGTCTCTATTCCCCTAAACCTGTTCTCATTACAATAAGAGAAGACATCTTAAAAGGTGAAAGTCCCACTTTGCCCCTTGCTAGAAAGTGCCAACAATTCTAGGGTCTTTCAATTTCCAAACCTCAAAAGAGATGTGTTATTGTTGACCTTCTGCATTGCCTTACCGTTTCATGCTGCCTTTCCATGGTGGCCAGCTGCTCCTCATAGATGGACACTTGCTCTCGAAGGGCCAGGCAGTCAGCGGTAATTGCATCCACCTCCTGAGGGGGGCAGCAGAAATAAAGGTCAGTTCAAATACAAAGCACTTACCCGCTGCATCTACTATCACAAGCATCATCATTGTCACCGGGCTATCCTGATTGCACCCTGGTAAAGACTGCAATGCAGGGTAGATGGGATCCACACACACACACACACACACACACACACACACACACACACACAAACTGTCCTCCCCCGTTTAGACAAAGCTCTGCTTTATTCGGCTCATCTGGGTATCTTAAGTGCCTGATTAATTGCCGATGAATTCAGTTACACAGAATGAAAGCATTTGCATGTGAATGCTGCAATGTGACAGTGGGTCTGGGCAGAAGTGGAAGCACAGAGCACACAAACTTCCCCGGAGCCCAGAACTGGCACAGTGGCCACTGTTCCCGTTATCTCAGCTTGAACACAAGTCTGGTATTGGAGAGAGTCTAGACATCGTTTTGATGCCGATTTGCTTCCTCTGTTCCACACTGCCAAAGGGCTGAGCTTCGCCACGATGCCCTCCTCTGAAAACACTGCATTCCAGCTAGACGAAGTGCTGGTGCCTCCAACCATACTTTCTCATCCTATCTGTTTTCATGTATCCACTGTCATCACTTCTGTAAAACGCTAGTAAAAAACACTGACAATAGAATACATGTTAAGTAGCTGCTTTAAGTCTGTAAACACAAATATGATGGGCTTTTGTAAGTTCTGCCTTTCTATGGAAAATTAGAACAGAGAATAATGACCTTAAAGATACTTCACCCAAAAATGAAAATTCTGTCATCATTTACTCACCCCACATGTTGTTCCAAACCAATATTTCCTTCTGAGGAACACAAAAAAAGATGTTAGGCAGAATGTTCAAGACAGACAGCCTTAGTCAGCATTCACTCATTCACCATGCATCTTTTTTCCACACAGTGAAAGTGAATGGCGATTGAGGCTAATATTCTGTCCAACATCTCTTGTGTACAACAGAAAGAAGAAAATCATATAGGTTTTGAACAATGAGGGTGAGTAAATGACAAAAATAAATTTATTTTGTGGGTCAACTAAAGGGATAGTTAACCCAAAAATGAAAATTCTCTCATAATTTACTCACCCTCATGCCATCCCAGATGTGTATGACTTTTTTTCTTCTGCAGAACACAAATTAAGATTTTTAAAATAATATCTCAGCTCTGTAGGTCCACACAATGCCACAACATTTTAAAGCTCCAAAAAGCACATAAAGGCTGCATAAAGGTAATCCAAATTACTCCAGTGTTTTATCACACGTCTTCTTAAGTGATCTAATTGGTTTTGGATGACAACAGACCAAAATCTAACTCCTTTTTTTACTATAAATCTTCACATCAGCAGTTTCCTTGGTGATCACAATTTCAAGCTCAATTACACTTCCTAGCGCCATCTAGCGCTCTGCACATGCGCAAAGCACTAGGAAGTGTGACGGAACTTGAAATCATGATGAGGCCTAGAGAATGCAATGGCAAGATGTACAGTGAAAAAGGAGTTATATTTTGGACTGTTCTCACCCAAAATCGATTTGATTGCTTAAGACATGGATTCATTTAGTGTTATTTAGATTACTTAATCTATTCCTTTAAATCTCCATATTGTTCCCAGACAATGTCTCTACAGTATAGTATCTATATATAAGACTGCAATGTTATCCATCTGAATCCATAATAACTATATATTTTTTTTCTCTTTATTCTTTCTCTTCAACCCTCCATTCACATCTCAGCCCAGACTAAGAGATAAGCCATTCTCTGTATTGCATCTAGGAGATATGAGAGGCTGAATGAGTGAATTATTAGGCATGGTGAAAGCTTTCCCACATCTGCTGTTTTCCTGGAGATGTGCTCTGGCATCTATGGGGTGACAGAGTGGTTTATAGAGAAAGCAGCTCAGGTTTCAGAGTGGCCACTGACCGGGAGTCAGCGGGGCCCATAATCAGACTCTGCAGAACAGATCTGGGAGCAGCAGCTGTGCTGTGCCACTCCAGGGACTTTCAGTCAACACCACTGGAGAACACCCCGTCTACAGTACAGACCAACACTGCTCTCTAGTGGTGGGGACAGTGTAGGCCTTTATTATCATATACAAATATATACATTTGAATCTGGATGTACACTTATGGTGGGCTGGTGTTGCATAGTGGTTAAAGCTCAGGGTTGTAATAAGAATGCTGGTTCGATCCCCACCAAAAGCAAGGGGGGATTGCCCCTTTAATAAGTGTACTGTAAGTTGCTTTTGATTTAAAAAATAAAAAAGCCTTTGCTAAATGACTGCTTAATTTAATATACTACATACATATCACATGTCAAATAAGAACTGCATTTGTCATGTATGTTTCATTACCACTGAGACATCCTCCCGCTCCAGCTGGATGAGAGTCCTTTGTTCAACCACCTCATCATATTTCTTCTGAAGACGCTGCAGCTCACCCTTCAGCTCCTCTGTGTCACAGAAAATCTCCTCCTGTGGAAAACAAAAGACCAGCAGAAAATCACAACAGGCCCAGGAATCGATTAAAAATTGTTCTGATGACATTACCAATCGATAAAACTACAGCTTTTAAGATTAATAGTCCAGCATCACTTTCTGCAATTTTCCAAATATTAATATAAGCATATTGCAATGAAAAAAATCAATAGCATATATGTATTGTAAAAAGTGACATTTGAACTAATTAAATGTAAACGACTTTTCAAAATTCACTTGTGTCAATTCAATGAATAGTTCACCCAAAAATTAAAATTCTCTCATCATTTACTCACCCTTTTGCCATCCCAGATGTACATTACATTCTTTCATCTGCTGAACTTAAATGAAGAGTTTTAGAAGAATTCTTTCAAGAATCTTTTGGTCCATACAATGCAAATGAAAGGGTGCTAAAATTAAAATTAAATTAATCCATAAGACTCCAGTGGAGAAATCAATGTCTTCAGAAGCGATATGATAGGTGTGGGTGAGAAACAGATCAATATTTATGTCTATTTTTTTTTTTACAACAGATTCTCCACCCTGCTCAATCAATCTCCACTTTGGGTGTGTCTCGTTTGGAAGGACGCATGCTAGGCAGGACACCTTTGAAGGCTGCAGTATACCAAGTGTCCTTTAAACAAGATGGCCTTCGTAGGACAAATGGAAACGGAACGTAACATGGTTGCTATGACAGCATGCCACCCTTCAACAAGCGGGAGCGCTTTGAGTGAGAAGGGAACAAAGTCACTTTAGAAGGGAATGTATGAGGTACATTTTAGGAGAGTTATAATGATGTAAAGAAAAAAGAAAATAGATTTTACATGTGTACTTTTAGTCTAATACTTTATTTTAATTATATATTAATATAATTATACATATTATATACTCTGCACCCATCTGCTGAGGTACTTCAACTTGAGAATTAACATTCCTTGCGTTTGAACATAATATTTACGGGCAAATTGGCGTCATTTTTTTTTTTTTTAGACATTTCCGTTGAAGCAAAGAATTGTGGGTTATGAGTGCCCACGAAGGATACACCTCATGCATCCTCCGAATTCCCCTGAAAGAAGGTCGCATGCGAAGGCTGCATTCGAAGTGTCCTACTCGCTTTTCTGAAACGAGACAGCCTCGATGATGTATGTGGCCGCAAATGCGACCTCCAGAGGACGCAACCTTCCAAACGAGACACAGCCTTTAACTTTCACTTTCTCATTCTTCATCTTGTGTTCACATTATTCATGCATATTGCCCCCTACTGAGCAGGGATAAGAATTTCTAGCAAAAAACTAACTTGAATACTTAAGTATTGATCTGTTTCTCACCCACACCTATCATATCCATTTCTTAAGACAGTGATTAAACCACTGGAGTCGTATGGATTACTTTTATGATGCTTTTATGTGATTTTGTGAGCGTCACAATTTTGGCACCCATTCACTTCCACTGTATGGACCTACAGAGTCGAAATATTCTTCTAAAAATCATAATTTATGTTCTGCAGAAGAAAAAAAAGTCATACACATCTGGGATGGCATGAGGGTGAGTAAATGATGAGAGAATTTTCATTTTTGGGTGAACTATCCCCTTAAAACCTCCATAAATTTCCAGCATTGTCCAGGTTGGAGTTTGTCTGGTACCTTCTCTTTGCGGAGTCTGCCTATCACAGCCTCCAGACTGTAGTCTGCAGGACCACTGATGTTGTCGGTGGTCGTTGAGCTCTGCTCTGACTCCATCCTCTCCTCCATCTCAATGATCTGAACCACCAGAGACTCGTTCTCCTCCTCCAGACAACGAACCTACCAAATCCACACATTTCACAAAAGGTATGAGAGCAGAGGAATACGGTACAAAATTAATGTGTTATTTCTAATAACAGTGAAATACGTAATTTATAAGTGTCGTACTATATACTTAAAATCAGTAGAGGACATTGTGACTTAGGAACCAGCATATTCATGGGTTTAATATGATTTCCTTTACACCCTCAGGCAAATGACTGACCCTATTAAACATCATGGAAATATGATAATTGGGCCACACACACACAGGAAGACCATTAGATTCAGTATGTGCACAGCTGATTTAATTACCCTGCAGAACCTCTTGTGTGTGTATAAGTGAGAAACATTTCATGTGAGGGAGCGCAAGTCTCACCACATCGATAAGGACAGCCAGGCGATCGTTGAGGGCGGCGATGACAGAGCTCTCATGGAAAAATCGAGCCACACCCTCCTTGTTTAGAGCACGAGCTGCAGCTAAATCTGGCTCAGGACATACACTCATTGAAACTCCACCCCTGTCAAAAAGACTGAAATCTTTTCAAAAGCCACAATGGTTCGTTTATTTCCTCAGTAAACATAAGTAAACAATGTTGAAGGAAAAGAAGAAATACTGAAGCGGAAAAGAGGAAATACTGAAGCACAAAAGGGCTTAACTGGTAAAACATTTACATGTTCAAAAGTGCATGTGAGATATGTTTATAAATCAAGAAAAAATAAAGAGTGAGACCATTGTATTACGTGATTTAAATAATTTGCACACAACTAATTTCCAGGTGTGACTATAATACACAATGCGGACCATAAATTAATTTTTGAGAAACAAAGCAGAGCAGTGTGAGTGAAGATGAACCCCAGACAGACATCTGGGAATGTTCTACTTGATCTTTCAGATGTCTGGGCAACTATAAACTTTGTGTTACTGTAAATGAGCATCAATATAACATTATGTAATCCAACAAATCTTTTCTTAACTATAATGAGTTTATCTGGAAGAATGCGCTTGAATGCCAAAATGCAATTCTATAACTTTTTTCTGCTTTACATTCATTTTCTATCTAGTGTTCCAAATATCCCAGATCTATAGGCACTGACCTTGCACTGAAGTGGGCCTGGAATCCACAGCGTTCTGCAGCCCGGCTCCACTGCTCCTCCTCAAACAACTTACGGTATGAAGAAACTCTTAACATGGCCATGGTGGCAGCAGGGAAAACCAGGAAAGATAACAACTGAACATGACCGGGGTCTTTATAGATGCTGAGGCTGAGAATGTCACACACGCTTGTGGGATCTCTCACTGAACCAAAGGTGGACTAACTAGGGAAGCAGTGTCAGAAGACAAACCTTTCACATGTAGCAGAGACAATTCAGCCATATCAACAATAGTTGAGGTCACTCCTATAGAAAGCAGTTACAAATATTAATCAGAGTACACTGGTAATTCGTTGTTGATCTGTAATGTGGAACGATATTTCAGTGCTGAAGAGCCATTACTTAAGGGATAAACTTTAAAAAGTTATGACACTCAGTATGCTTGAGCAGTTATAATAGAGCAACAGTGGTCTTTGTGTCTCAAGCTACAGTCTTCACCTGTCAGAATGCATAATCCAACATTTGATGGATGAACGACAAATACAATGGGTTAAATACACATCACGCACCCCTGTCTTTCGAAATGTGTGTACACAACATTGAATTCTGATTAATGACGAGTAGGTCTATACTATATGCTGAAAGAAGCCGAGCTACGAATGCATTATCTGGGTCTGTTAGTCCAGCTTCACAAACAACAGTCTTGTACTATTTCAGTTGGACAAAAGCATTTAGATGACATTTAAAAAAGACAAATTATTGTTTTAGTCTAACCTAAATCGAACTTTTAAAGTGCACGTAAACATACTGTCTGTTATCAGAGCACATCTTATAAGCTACAGAACTTGCAGTTCCCCACAAAAACAAAGCACAATTATTATTCAATTCAATATATTAGAAGAGCTTCACTTGTACATTTTCTGAAGGAAATACGAGAGATGACTGTCTATGCAAAACTCATTAGGTCTTGCAAGCGGTTGCCAGGGCATTGCTGTGCAGTTACTAAGGTATTCTGAGTGGTTACTTTTTGGCCTAAGCAAAAACCCCTTCAAGTCAGTCCACTCGGCAGCCATTTTTGGACTGCTCCAGGCCAGGCATCAGCAGCTATTTTCAACTTGAATGAGGAAAGACTGAAATCTCCCAAACAGTTGGTCAAGATTACAACCAAAGAACATATTTAAAATTAGCAGTAAATACTGACATTTTCAGTATCATAAATTGTACTTCTTTATGTCAGATCATGATCACAACAGAAAACACTTCTGTTTAGCTAATGTGAATGCGAGTTCTTGAGTTGACTGACAGGCAATGTCTGTATCTAAAAGGTGATTGGCTCTTTTACCTGAAAGACAGAACTTCCTTTTCTACATCCGTTGGCCTTTCCAATTTCTCTCATTTATTTTAATAATGGTGATCTGTCTCTGCCCTAAGTCAAAAGAGCCCACACCCAAGTCTATGGCTTGGGTCTCTCAGTCAAACTGGCAGGTGAAAAATGAATGTACAATGAACTGCAAACCTCTCCTCGACAAGCTGCACAATTTGAGATATTCAATAAAAATAACATCTCAGATAGCCTAATTAAATGGTCAATGTCTTTATTACATTAAATTAATTAGCTGTCCCGACCCCTCCCCCACAAATAAACAAAGAATGTGCAAGCACCCAGCTGCAAAGTACCAGAAATTTCAGACTGAACATTACAAAAACTTAATGGAAAAGAAGACAGGACAAAACAATAACCAAAGAGGCAGGGTGGTGGCCACAGCACACCAAAAATCTGTGTTAGAATAATGGCCATCTGAATTCCTGCTCCTGTGATTTAGTCTCCTGCAATGCGGTCAATTCTTTCCAGAAACGTCATCAACTGGCATTGAAAAGCAAGTGATTTCAGGCCATGACTGGCTGAATAACATTGCCCAGCTCTGGAATTTAACCATAGCCATTTTCAGAGCAGATATATAAAAAAGAACAAGCAGAAAGCTCAGACTGGGGCTTGTAAACATGACAGATGATGTTAAGTGATTCAAAGTGTGATCGTGTGACCACAGTAAATAAGTGGAAGTCTCAGAAGGCAATTAGCTACAGCCATGATCACTCACAGAGTGTCACTTCTTGATTATTAAAGTAAAAGCAGGACATTAAGACTTTGCTGACAACACTTTTTCATTTCTTTTTTTCCTGCATTTTGAGGAAATACTGCTAATGGACTGGGGAAGGCGTCACGCTCATTATTTTGTGAAAAGGCTTTGGTGGTTTGTTTTCTAATAATATTATAGCTTTAAATTTGATTACTATAAGCATAACAGAACAGAGGAAGCATCCTATTCAAACACTGAAAAAAAACACTGGTTGGGTAGTATTGAGCCTCTGCGGTATCAAAGATCACTTTAAAGAAAAGGTTTTTGAAGGAAATAAACCTCAGCAGAATTTCAGTCACCACACAAATAAGTTCAGCAGAATCCCAAAGTATACTATGAATGCAAGAGAGATTTCCATGTATCGGTGTCACTACATGGAAATACAAAGTGTAACAACACCACTGCTGAACAAAAGGACACAAAGACTATAAACGGACACTCAATTTTCCACTCTGAGTTAAGGGACAGTATGACATACAACATACACATTAAGAGAAAACAGAAGGACCATGATTGCATCTTCATTACAGAACAAATCATATTAAAGCACCTAGTGAACACATCCGTTTAAACATTAACGTGTCTGTAACATGACATGATTCATATCAGACCTGTAAAAGAATAAGGATTCTTCCCAGTCCTCTGGATTACATTGACAGATCTAATGAAGGTAACGAAATCAAAGGAGGTTGTGGCATCAAAACTACAAAGGATACAGAAAGTGTTTCTGGAGCACAGCCAGTTCATAAAGACGAAGGACATCAAAATGTACAATGTTGAAGACAACAGTACATGAGACTAGACACCATATAAATAACATGTGCACACCACAATGGACAGAGCCGTCTGATTCATCATGATTCAGATCCAACTGTAAGTAAAGATAACAGAACAGAACTTCAGCGCTGAAAGATAGTCGATAGGAATAAAACACTTCTTCTCTGAAAGTCAGCACATGATTCTGATACCCATCTCAAGATGGCAAGAGAGAAGGGGAGACAGAGAACGACAGGCAGATTGAGAGAAAAGGTACTCCAAGTTCTGATAACTTAACCATTCTAGAGAGAGAATTTAACCCACCAGCAGTCAATACAACCTCCTCAACACGGCTTTCCTTTAGTGTAATAAAGTCATTATCTGAGTGTCTACGAGTCCAGATATTCATTTTCAATCACATTCAGTCAAATACTGAGAGAAATAATGGATTTGGTATTTCAGCACTCTGCTCCAGAGGTCAAAAACTGTGAAGGTGGGGTCTACACATAGCATTCTAAATGCTACAGTCAAAAAGGTGAGGTTTATTAGAGTCAAAGTGTACTTATTAATAATTCCAGAGCTACGCAGCCAGAGTGGAGATAAGTTTACACCAGAGACTATTCCCCTGAGAAAGGAATAGAAGAATAGTACAATGTAACCAGTGGGCAATGTCTGTGCAAAAGCTGGAAATATCCAATGCTCCCAAACTCCCATCAAAGAGGTGTTAGCCATTTTAGTGCAGGGTGACCCAAATATCTCCCAGAAGTCCAGCCACAAACACACCGCAACAGTCCAGTTCAAGTCCACTCACTCTAGAACCACCTGAGAGGAGGCATGACACCTTAATGTCTGACCCTCCGTTCTGCAGTCAGCTCCCTCAGTCTTCATCACCTCCCATCAGGAACCCCAAGATGAAGTCAGTGGCTCTTTGACGATCGCTTGACGTCTGTTTGCTAGCAAGTTTGGGTGGTGGCCGAATAAGAAGGCTTGCAAAGAGAGTAGCTACACAGAGGTACAAAGGACAATTTAGATACTACAGCAATGCACCTGAATATATGTGGTCTGCAGACGAGAGAGATACTCAGACTCACCTAGGAGGTTGGCATTCAGGTTGTTGTCAATAGAGTGTTTAAGCAATTCTCTCAAAAAGGCCATCAGGTAGCGGAACACATTGCGATGAGCCCGTGGGAGCTGAGATATTAGCTGTTATTCAGAGGAAAACAAACAGTTTATCTGATGATTTCTCTTGGATGGTTGGCATTTCAGATGTAATTCTATGACCATTAATAGAGTATCAAATACAGTGGCCCCAAGAAGTATTTGGACACTTAAACCACACTTAAAAATCATTCTATTAGACAAAAAAATCAACCCAATTTCAAGTGGCATTTGTTGTAAAAAGATAGCATAAGCATCTTTTCAACTAAAACATTTCAGAAGTTTGTAAGGTTTAAAGAAAACAATACATACTGTTCAAAATGGAGACAAATAGTACTTTGACACATTCTGGTTGTCAAACATTTGTGGAACATGTCCAAGAGTTAAACTACACTTTTGGTTACTGTGCTAGGACACCTGCGTGAACTTGAGGGAACTGAATTCATTAGGGGTGTAACAATTCACTCTTCTCACAATTCGGTTTGGTTCATGCTACTGAACTCACGGTTCAGTTCACAATTCTTTAAACTAAGTCTGAATCAAGAAAAGTTACGACTGTAATTATTCTTTTATTACTATTACTTTGAGGACATTTGCCAAACAGTTCCTTTCCTTTAAAATTTAGCTAAAAGTACTGACTAGAAATCAGCCAGAACAGGGCATTTGTATCACCAAAGGGAAATATTATCTAATAATTCTGCTTACTGAAAATATAGAATATGTTAGATACATAAGCTGCTTACACACTGTCACTGATTATATACATTAAACATTTTTAAATTAAAATTGTATTTTTCAAAAATAATATTATCTCTGATTATATCTAAATATTCTTTTCAAAAATACATATTCAATGGAAGTGCATTTTTATTCAGTTAAATAATAATAATTTACTTATTAAATTAAATCAGACATGACATTTGACATTAAGATTATATTTTCCCATAGTATTATTATTATACATAATATTCTGCATTATACATAGTAGATTAATATAGTACTATCATTAAACCCCTGTAACCTTTCATTTTCTCTCACACAGCCAGAGCAGATCCCTCTTGCTCTTCAAACGGACATTCGATCCTTGAGCTGAAAAGGCATGTCTCTCTCTGCTCCTGGTGCTCCGTGCATTACATTGGCTTTTCAGTTTCAGTTTTCACAGTTTCAGCCGAACTCATCATACAAGACCTGTGGCTGCTAGTGTGCAATTGTAATTTAGAGCTCCTTGTGTGCAATGACGTGATTTCCATTTGTTTGCCCACGTTACGTAGGCATCGCATGTATCAGATATAATAGATGCTAAAATAGCAAAAATTGAAATAATTAAAAAAATATATATAATCTTACGATGTGCATTGTTACATTTTTGAAACACAATGTATCGTGCCAGGATAATTTGTTACACCCCTAGACTTCATACAACCTTCAAAAAATCACCTCAACACAGGGGGCCTGGGTAGCTCAGTGGTAAAAGATGCTGGCTACCACCCCTGGAGTTCGCTATTTCGAATCCCAGGGCGTGCTGAGTGACTCCAGCCAGGTCTCCTAAGCAACCAAATTGGCCCGGTTGCTAGGGAGGGTAGAGTCACATGGGGTAACCTCCTCGTGGTCGCTATAATGCGGTTCGTTCTCGGTGGGGCACGTTGTGAGTTGAGCGTGGATGCCGCGGTGGATGGCGTGAAGCCTCCACACATGCTATGTCTCCGTGGCAACACGCTCAACAAGCCACGTGATAAGATGCGTGGGTTGATGGTCTCAGACGGGATTCAATCCGCCACCCGGATTGAGGTGAATCACTACACGACCACGAGGACTTAAAAGCGCACTGGGAATTGGGTGAAAAATAAATAAATAAATAAATAAATAAAACAAATTCACCTCAACACCAGTTGGTAAAAAGTAACTGCAAAAATTGATCAAAATTTGAAGTTAGTTCTGGGAAATGATCTACCATCGTTTATTCAGTTATTCACAGTTGACACTCGGTTTGATATTTTGTTTTCTAATATATTGACATTTATAATGTGGCTTAATGATCTGAATACTTTTTGGGGTCACTGCATATATTTGAGACACCACCATACAATAAGTACCATTGTACAGTACCGTGTAAATACCTGTTTGCAAAGGCGACTGTCATGAGAGCATTCAAGACCGCGCTGGTAGAGTTCATAACACAGCACAGGCTCAGGCAGAGCCTCCAAGAAGATCAACAGAGCTTCAGCAACTGAGTGATTACAGCCAGCTAACCAGATGTCAAGGAAATCCACAGTGAAAAGTAAGGAGAAAAAATGGCATTAAGAAAAAGGATAAGACAAAAAAGACAGTGTTGGGATGTCTCAAGCACCTTGATAGTAAAACAGAGGGAAAATTCTCAGTCTCTCAGCAGCAGTGTTCTAGAGCACAGGGATAAATTTTGTGGGAGAGTCCAGCCAGTCAAAGTAGTTTTAAAGAGAGGCATTCGGTCACATTCACTGAACTGGCAGGCGTTAGCATTTCTATGCAAAGTAGCTCTGACTGTGCTGTGTATATACATACACACCAATCAGCCACAACATTAAAACGACCTGCCTAATATTGTGTAGGTCCCCCTTGTGCCACCAAAACAGCGCCAACCCGCATCTCAGAATAGCATTCGGAGATGATATTCTTCTCACCACAATTGTACAGGGCGATTATTCGACTTACCATAGACTTTTGTCAGTTCAAACCAGTCTGGCCATTCTCTTTTGACCTCTCTCATCAACAAGGCATTTTCATCCACAGAACTGCTGCTCGTTGGATGTTTTTCATTTTTGGCACCATTCGGAGTAAATTCTAGAGACCGTTGTGCATAAAAATCCCAGGAGATCAGCAGTTACAGAAATACTCAAACCAGCCTATCTGGCACCAACAATCATGCCACGGTCCAAATCACTGAGATCAAATTTTTATTATATTATATAGATATATATGGTCTTTTCGTGTGAAAGGATACGGATGGATTCAGGAATGCTGGTGTCCAGGCAGTCAATAATACTTTGTAGCTCATCTTGAAGGCCGGGGGTTTGGAAGAGGTCCTCCTAAATAAAAGAAAAAGCTTATTAGCATTTCTCTAATATATAGCTAATAATTGGTGCTTTCTCACTTTTATTTTGAGTTTTACCTGTTGGCAGGCCTTTGTGTAGAGGTGATTAACAAGCAACCAAACCTCTTTGGGAATCTTCAGAGGTGTATCCTCTGCACCAGCACTGTCCAACAAGAAATTCATCCTGGATTTCTCCTGAGAAATTAGGAATGTTTTAAACTGAAATACCACACTGACTTGTAAATCCTGTAAATTCTATAAATATACATATATTAAGATGGTCCCACATTTACAGGGAACTTTAGATCAGAGAAGAAGATGTTTAAATCATTTCACAAACATCACTACTTGATCCCTGTGATCTTTGGAAAGGGGCCACAAATAATGGTATCCTGGTCACTTTCTCACTCTCTCTCACACACACACATACACACACACACAGAGAAACCTGTTAAGTGGAGAACAGTGCCAGCCTCAATACTCCTGAACAATATTAGGGGACTCATGCAATTAGCAGAAATGAAGTTCAAAGTTGCAGCTCATGCTGTGCCACAGAAGAAAACCCAGACAAGATAAAAAAAAAAAAAACAATTACAAACACTATGATTTGTGAGGCTAGTTTCATCATGCTGTGAGCTGTTTCCTCTCTCTGCTAATCTAATACTGCTTGCGGGTGCGTTGTGAACTGGGCAGGGAAAAGAGTGGCAGAATTCAAGCTGAGAGACTGAAGCCTCAGTAACTTTCATTAGCCTCTACCAGCAGAGTAACTGAGCAATGCAGCAAGTTGACCTGGGTGACCGAGACAGTATGTATTTCAAAACAACATGTGCAAGCACACTGATACACTGTTATACTTGGACACAAATTTAAAACGGGACAAAAATCACCATCATTTAGACATATAGGGCCCAATGCATGATTTAACAAATCTTTTCTGTAGATGAAGAGGGGCTTTACCTTTTCCATGCAGCTATCCTCTCCCTGAGAATCATGCAGCCCCAGAGTGATTGATTGGAAAGGAGTGGTCAGAGCAGAAAGGAGTAAGGGGGGAAGGAGAGGTAAGACAACAGAGAAACATTGTGTAATCACTAAGAAGACAGAGCCAGTATTGCATAATCACATATAAGAAGCCTTCAGCTACCAACAGTGATCAGTTGGAATAGTAGAGTGATAGAAACAGCAGAAATCAACTAAAGATGATTGACTACTCTCTAAATGAAAAACTAATCACATTTGAGAAGATGTGAAAATGGAACAGTTCCAAACAGAGTTCTGGGCTGGGCTGAGTTAGAGTCCTATTGCATATAGAAACATGCCAAACCTGAAAGTCTTCCCTGATCTAAATTTGTATCCATTTTTAGTGGTGATGGTGGTTTTAATGGGAGACGCAATTCTCAAATTAATTGAGAGACGCAACTTCTCGGAGAGCGTTTTTGCGTGAGAATAGCTTGCTGGACTTAACAGTGAATAAAAGTCAGCACAGTAAGAAGTTTCGTCTCTTTAATACATAAATGCATAATTTTTATGCACCACTGTTGCACCCATCAAAGCTTCGCTTCAACAAGACATTTAAAGAGGATCACTGTCAAAACTGTTTACTGTTCAAACTAGAATGCTGATTTCCTTACGACGCTTAAGGTTTAAGCGAAAGCATTTTAAAAGACCTAGGTTTCTCTCAGAGAATGTGGCTTAATGTGGTCAGGTAAACGCATAAGGGTGCACGTGCATGGAACAACAAATGTCATAGGATGGGGCCCAACAACAAGTCAGCACAGTGGAAAGAACTCAACATTTCTGGGAGTACAGTGGGAAAAATCACATACACTATAAATTATACCCATTTATACAGACAAATGTAAAATATCAACTGTCCCTCACGTCCCATATATGCATATTGGGGAAATCCCAGAGTTTTACATAAGAGGGAAACCCTACTACTGTATCGCAATTCAGCTGCAGATACAATAGAAAGTGAAGGAAACAAACACAGCAACAACTTTGGACACATCAACAACTGGAATATCTAGAAATAAAGCGAAGCAACAGAGAATAAAATAGCAAAGTCTTCCTCGGATCCCATGTTTGTTATTTACACAAGTGCCACAGGAAAATTACGTTGCTGAAGAGAAAGCTGCTTACTGACAAAGTACGAGAGTAAAGAGTATGCCGCTTATACAGTACATGCAAACTGGAATGCTGTTTTCTTGCAATAACCCACTTTCTGGTTTCCATGTAGTCACTGATTCTGTCTGACACTGTTTAAATTAATAGTTGCACACTTGCAGTAAAATAAGGTTTCAAATTCTGGATGTCATGAGCTAAATGTTGTCCCACAATATTACAGTTATGTGCATTTGAACCTTAAAATTAACCTTAACCTAACCCTACCCACCCTGAAGCACTCCATTTATATAAAGCGTGTCATTCTGTTTTCAGAAAGCGCATAAGCGGTTTTGTGCCGCTAAGCATTGGGGCCTTTCTTATTTGTTACTTTGATAGTTTTGTTCAATAAGATGTTATATTTATTTAACCTATTCATTTATTAAATATATTTTAGTTACCACGTTGAAGTGCTGCACTTAGCATCTTTATTTCTCTCTGAAACGCATCTGATCGGGGTCACGTGAACATAACGGAGCCTAATTAAACATGGGTTCCTAAACAACGACTAGTCGTTCAGACAATGCACTGCCTAGTCAATTATGAAATTTATTTTGTTTTACACATCCCTAGCTCATATATTCCCATGTTAATATTCTATCTATCTATCTAACAGCAGCTGTGGCCTGTCCCTCACCAGGTCGATGAGTTTGGTGATGGGGATCTCGCGAATGGGCTTCTTCATACGGCATAGCGTCTCTAGAGAAGTTCCAAAGCAGCTGGGCAGGTAGTTCCCAGAGATAGTGATGAAGTAGTCTTTCCCTCGGTCCAGGTGAAGCACCAGGATGTCCTCGATCTTATCCTCACCAGAATTTAGCAGAGTTACAGAGTCTTTACTGACATACACCTCCAAGAAGATTTCTATTGTCTCATCTGTGAGGAATGTGAGTATTTGAGATAATCAGAAGGATTAAATATATTCTCTACTGCATAATTAAGCCATAAATACAGGGAAATGCTGTATATGATAGAGATACTCACTAGGGTCTAGTACCCCCTCACAGGGTTCAGCGCGTAGCCAGTGCTTACAGTACTGAGAATCATTGAGTTTGGGAATGAAGGCGAAGGTGCAGGTCACCTGTCCATCATTAGTGATAAGAAAACTCTGACGCTGAAGCTGACGGAACTTTACATTCTCAAAAGTGAACTATGGGATAAAAAAAGTTAAAACTTAAAACTGAGGCAACAAACACATACACTTAGGTTTCATAATTACAAAATACCCTGAAGCATGAAAAGATGCAGTGTTTTCAAGTAATGGTGATCTGTTTTTGTGTGTACTTTTCCACATCAAGACAAATTCTGCCTTGACTGCCACAGAGCATTGAGTCTCAAAGTAATTATGGCACATGTTATTAGGCTATAATCCACTCATAGTCAAGAGAAGTGCTAACATCATGCAAACATATCGATTCTCCACTGATATATAGTTGGTTCTCCGAAAAATATGGAGGCAGGCCAGTGGATCGATGCAGAGTGAATTTGTGAGGGGAATACACTGCCCGGTCTGGCTCGCTTTCATTACTCACCTCCCGGCAGGTAAGGAACAGAGAAGGGAGAAAGTCATTTTCCATTCTGTCCATGTCCCGCACAATCTCTTCAAACACCTTCTTGTAGCGCTGATCGTTCACCATCTTCACCTGTAGAAGACACAAACACACATAAATAATCAATGTGATGCTCATAAACTCTGTTAGAGAACCCTAACTGAAGGAGTAAAACTCACCCCGATGATGAAGAGGGAGCTGACGGGTTTGTGATCACTGGTCTTCAGCTCCATGTGACTGCGATAGTGAAGCTGCTTCACGTTGCTCCCCCTCCACAGGATACGGTCACACCACGCAGGGATCCGACACTTCCCGCTGTGCCCATACCCCAGAGAACACAACCAAACTATGCCGTTTCAATCTCCTTCATTTAATTTTAGGAGTACTGTACAGGCAAGTGATCCTCAAACATCAACAAATGTCATTTGAAGGAAGACATTCAATAGATATCCAAAAACTTTACCTTGAGTCCCATCGATCTGATTTTGCATCATATTTGTAAGTTGGGATGAAATTAATCTCTCCTTCCATGAAATCAGTGAAGGCACTTTTAGTAATTCTCTGGAGGTTCAGCTGATGAAACGAAACGAGATGCTATTATGTAAACTTTCAGAGCAAAAAAATGGAAGTCAGTATATATATAGCCACCACTTAAAGAACTGCCACATATAATCATTGCAAAAAGAAAACAGGAAGCAACAAAGAATACCACAGAAATACATTGAAAGATCTTCCATTTGGTTCTTAAAGTTCCTTCCAATCATTCAGGTGTATTTTGCTTTATGCAATGACTGATACTGGAGGGCTCACTTGATCATACTCTTGAAGCCTCTGTAGCTTGTTGTCAGCAATAAGTCTTTTCACCTCCACTGCATCAGGCAAACAAAGCCTGTAGTTGAGATCTCCGAGCCAAATCACCACACTTAAAAGGAGAAACAATTATAAGCACTGAACTATTGCTTACAGGTATACTATTCAGAAATCTGTTTAGAGACGAGGCAACACTAAATGACTCATTGGTCCATGACACTCACTCATGTTTAACTATATTGAGAGGGGGGTAGTCCAGCAGGTGGAAGCTCATGCGGGCACAGATGTCTTTGTAGTCCTGGTTCCGACGTTCATAATCATCCACATGTGCCGCCAAGTGAGAGTTTACGAAGCAGAAGCTAGTATTGTGAAAAACAAAGCGCACTGCCACTCCTCCTTTATTCCCCTATAGAATAATAAGTATATAAGACCAATAAATCACACTGAGCACAAATCATAACGCCTAATAACACTGCTCTCTAGAATACAGGTTTCTGATTGGTAAATAGTGGCATTAAAGGGTTAGTTCACCCAAAAAAGTAAATGTCATTGTTTATTTAGTAAGTTCAATTCTCCAGTGTGTGCAGCTGTGCTGTGTTCTGTTGTTTCTATCACTGTGGTGGACCTGTTTTTTAGATAAACAAAACGCATTTTCTCTTGAACGCTCCATGTCACGAGGGACCTGTGTGAATTGTTTCTCCCGTGCAGTCTCATCATGAACGCGCAGAGTAACGGTCTGTCAGCAGTTTCACTAAATAATACATTAGACTTCCGTTTGTTTCTCACCAAAGCACAAATTAAAACAAATCATCATAACAATCATTAGTCTCACGGAATAATTTATTAGACTTCTGAATTATACTTATGCATTCTTTTGAAGCTTGAAGAGGTGGTCACCATAAACTGCCATTGTGTGACATTGCTGAGCACAAAATTGTTTCACAATTTCTCCCTTTGTTTTTAAGAAAAAGGAAGAAAGTCAAATGGGGTTATTACAACACAGGGGTGAGTAAACATTGACTGAATTTTCATTTTGGGGTGAACTATCACTTTAAGCATTTAAATATGTTTTTGTGTAATGACTGCTTTATTTATTTGTCAAGTTGCCATGTAATAAGTGGGATAACATACAGTCCACTTCACATCGGGAAGTTTTTGCAATAATGGCTGGTTGACTGTATATGATCCCTTTTTACATATAATGATCTACAAAGAAGATACGCAGAGAGATCTGCATTCTAAGGAAAGAAAGGGCAACAAGCACTTCCTGTTCTGACAAACCACTTTTTGTTTAAACAAATTCAAACGTACCATTTTATTCATGAGACCAGTTCCCACAGACTCGGAAGCTATGTCACTTATGTAATTTTTGTGTGCTTTGTTGACATACACCACCAGCATCATTCCCACCAGGCGAATAATACGAATCTGGGGACAGGACTCACCTTCATGAAAAATTCAATAACAAAAAATGAAAAGGTAAAAAGCAACGATCAGTTTGGATAGGGCAATTAGCTGTCACTCACTCGTATGTATTTGGCTTTAGGGTGGAGGGATCGCTCTACTGCTTCAACCCACAACTGTTCTTTGGATGAATCCATATAGAAAAAGGCCTCTGTGCTCAGGTCCAGCTCCTGAAATCTGCCAAATAACCGAATAATTCAAACAAAGCACTATGACCGTAAGCAATCAATGAATGGACATGTACAATGCTCTAGGGAGCAAGTTTTAAAGGTGAAGTGTGTGATTTCTGTGCCACTAGCATCACCAAACAGAATTTTAACAATAATGATAATTTTTTTAACGACTAATGATTATTTTCAAACAGGTTTCCCGAACAATCTTATTAAGATGGTCGTACCTGCTCTCGGCTTTTGTTTGGCAAATGTCTTTTAAAACCAATGGCCAAGATACATTTTAATTAGAGTATGTTACAGATGAGTTGCCAGTTCTAACTATGACAGTGAAGCAGAGTGCCAGGTCTTTTGTTCAGCCACTCACCCCAGTGCATAGACATCTGGAGGGTCTGGGACACAACACAGCCAAGGTTCCAGAGTGCTGTCAGGGGACTGACCATTCACATTCCATGTGCCAATAAAAAACCTGTACAATACAGTGGACTCAACTAAATAACTGGAATCAGTCAAAACAGAATCGTTTGTCATGCGTTTAAATGTAACATTCACCTGAAGTTCTGAATGTCCACATATTCTTTCTCCTTCTTGCCGAGCCGATACCTGATCAGGCCTTCCCTGGAGCCTGCGTGGCTGCTCATCGTGGCCTGTCTCATACTGTAGTTAGATGGGCTGTCAGACCAGGAAATAGAGCGGTCTACGAAGTTATAACTGCAATGCAACACAGTACTGAGTTTACTTATGCTGAAAATCCACAGGCTTCTGCCACAGAGTACATTCCAGACTAGTAACACTCACTCATGTCTGACAGGTGTAGCATTCTGTGCAGGCGGTGGCCTTTCTTTGGGGGTTGGGCCTGCTGTGAGGTTAGTTGGTGGTGTGTATGTGCCTTTCCGAGGGGGAAGAGGGGGCACTGGAGGTGGTGGCGGCTCTCGTTGTGCAAATATACGGTTTTGCTGGTTCTTCTTTTCTTCCACTTTTAAAGAATGGTTAAAATTTTCCTCGAAGCCAAAATCAGTCGCAAGCGAGAGGACGGAGTCTGTAGAAATTGAGAGGAACGCAGCAGTAAGACCGTAAGTGACAAAGCAATCACCAGAACTAATGTCTTTGATAATATATATAGCAATATATAAGTGCCATTATTTATTCCAAACCTGTATTTAATGGCTGCACTAAAGTGCTGTTCTTGATGACGACTGAGGTGGATTTGGAGGTTCCTCTCTGAGGTGGGATTGGAACGCAGCCTTTGACTGGAACAGGTACAACAGGCTCCATTTTCTTGGGAAATGAACTCCTTCCCTCAGCTGAAGATAGACCATTTAATTTTTTACTATTTTTATAATTGATGGCATATACCTTTAAAAACTAGAAGAAGAAAAAAACTGTCTTAAAAATGACTTAAAAATTCTTTACCAGTGACAGTTAGATGCAAAGTAGGATTGTGACAAAGATGAAAAATCATTCAGTTCATTCTGTCATCCTTTTATTACAGGCAGCTCTACTCATGAGAGTAAACAGTAGAGGACAGGCCAAACAATATGCCTGTTTCAGACTAGGGTGGGCATGAAGTCTCTGACACAAGACAGTATATTCAGAGCACCTTCACACGGTGCACTTTATACACCGTGACAACAGAGAATAATCAATTATAAAAATGGTTCTGTCAAGAATTAAAACTATAAATAAAATGGATTCCATAGTGACCTGAAAACAACATCATTTCATAAGATTTGTATCTTCTTATAGAAATAAAAAAAATAAAAATAAAGTTCTTTCAAAAAATATCACTTATATATATATATACACACACATGGTGTCTTTGAGTTCTCCAACTTACCTTCCCAAATTAATGTCCTCAATGTGGACTTTGGCACACTTTCAAAAATTATACATTGGCCACATGAAAAACATGAAAATCCATTAGGCCAACAACAATGCCAAGAACAAATCCCTGTTCTCTCATGAAAGAGCTCGAAAGACAAACCTGTCCTGAGCAGTGTGGTAAGAACTCAAAGCAGGTTGCAACAGATTTCCTAACCTCTGAACTGGCTTCTGGACTCTGAATATGCAACAGTGAAAACTAAAATAAACCAACACCAAAGAATTATAACTCTCAAAATGTGTGCCTGACATTAAGGTCAAATTCTTCCAGGAAGCATTCATTGCTGGTTGAATGGTTACCCTGGTAAATAAATGATTAGAGTAGTTAATAAATAAGAAATGTGCCTTGATGTTTATGGCGACATCTTGTGCAGGGAAAATGAGGTGCGTCACCTTGCTGTTTGGCCTTCATCACATACTGAATGAAGGACTGCGTATGCACGTCATCCTGCAGCTCCAGCACAAACTCTGGAGTTTGTTCACCTCGAAGACGAATCCGTACCGTTGCTGTTGAGAAATAGGATTTTTTTTAAATGCCTTTCACATGAATGCCATTTAAATGCTTTTCACTGCACTTGAACTGTTTGCTATGCTATGCTACCTGCTGATGTAATCAACACACTACACGCACTGTAAAAGAAGGCACTTAAGAACATGGCTGCCAAGAAAGTAACTACAAACATAACTGAATTTAACTGAGGAACAATATCTAACAAAAAAAAAAACTAAAAAAAAATGATATATATGGGCGAATTAAAACTTACTGTTATTAGAGAGGTCAATGAGAAGCGCTTCATCGGCCTCTAAAATGGGATTTACAAGAAAATTAGGGACGGTTATGCCTGAACATGTGCCATGGCTTTCAGAGGACTGTACCAGGATACAGAAAACATAAATTGCTGTCTCTCAGTGACAAATGTTTATCAAATATTTGATTAGGGAGAGACACAGTGCTAATTATCTTGACAGAGACCAAAGGTGAGTTTGTAAAGTACAGAAATATTTTAATGACTAGAGAACAACAGTATTCACACTGTTACAAAGTCCTTCTATAAACTATAAAGAGTCTATAAGGAGCTTACCTCGAACAAGCTGAAAATGGTTATTGATAGGGATGGACAGCTGGGGCACAGGACTTAATACAATTGCATCAGGGTTTGCCAGAATATCCAACCTAACAACAAGAGATCCATTCATAAAATGTCATTCAAGAGCACATTTTATTCAGGAAACTTAATTCCTTTAGGAAATCATCTAATTTTTCTCAGATTTTCTAGGATTGTAAATTTTTTTTTTTCCTTTTTTCTACCTAATTGTATTTACTATAAGTGCCCTAGACTTCTCTTTTCTTTGATTCTAAAGAAATACACTCAGATTTCAAACTGAACCAAAACAGAGGGACAACACCACGTCTGGTCACTT
Organism: Myxocyprinus asiaticus; assembly: GCF_019703515.2. NCBI lineage: Eukaryota > Metazoa > Chordata > Actinopteri > Cypriniformes > Catostomidae > Myxocyprinus > Myxocyprinus asiaticus. The sequence goes on along the minus strand of NC_059370.1, from coordinate 27,071,299 downwards.
AATGGGTTTAGCAAATCCCAAAAATAAGTATGTCTCATATTTCCACTATGGTCCAGGTCCAGCATAATCTTATCACATCAAAAATGTAGCTTTCAGAATGCAGAGGGAGGCTTATAGAAATGCAGCAGACTAAATGCATATTGAAGGGCTAATTGCAGACCATATTTCACTCTCTGACAATAACAGTGCCAACTCTTGGGCATCAGGTTCCTCTCAACATGGTCATACCTCCATTTCACTCCATGGGAAATTCAATTATGGTGGATTATTGGAAAAACCTTCCGATTTTCCTGCTTGAGTGTGCTGCCCAAACTCAGAGGCAAGTCTAAAACCTCTATGTGCTGCCAGTGAGCCCCTTCTCTCTCCGTCTCAGAAGACTATAATTGCTATAATGGATGCTGTTGCCAGGAAACACAGCCCTCATGAACAAGTGAAATTGGGGCTAAAAAATCTTAAATGTAATCAATACAAATAATAGCCCAATGTGGTGATGATGATTATAACCTGCTCATTCCAAAAAATACCTCTTTTCTGAGGTCAAACTGCAACATTTATAACCGCATTAATGTTTCATAACACTAGTGCCCAACCGATATATCAGTCGGCCGATATTATCCTTTCACCGATATATCGGTATCTGCATATATTTTACCGATATGCGCCGATATAAAAACTTTTTTTCAGAACATATAATGCAGAAAACAATGCTTTAGAATTGGTGTCATTACGTAGTTTGTCCAGCAGAGCGTGCTCCGACACCATTGTTTACAGAGCTGAGCTGACAGTGGCTCTGCAGACAGGGCGGAGTTCAGCTGTGTGTCTTCACTGTAAGCTGTTAACTAATCTGTTAAATACATACTGGAAACTTAAACAATGACCCCATCATATTCCCTTTTCAATATAACTAATATAACATTAACCTTGTCCCTGACAACTATGTCACTCATGTCTGTTTGCTGTTAGCCAGCTGTAGTTTGTCAGTGCAGTCAGTAATGTAGCAGATTGAAAGGTAAACATCAGAGCATCTTTTTGCAGCTCAGCAGACAACGGTGCGGTGGTGGATTGTGTCTGTTGAGTGCTGATTTCATGCTACGTTGTTACCTAGTTGGTGAGACACAATGCTGATCCATCTTTTACTCTCTGTGACAACGAGCTTATAGCTAACTAGCTAATCACGTAGCTATTTTCATTGTTGTCAGCTGAGTGGAAGCTAATGAGTAAACATGTATTCACCAAACTGTTTTGTTCAGGATTCACAGTTTGGTACCCCCTTCAACTGAACAATTCCAGTCATGTCATTTATAAAATGAAATATTTAGAAGTCTGGTTTTCCACCATTGAAAGTTTCCCCTGAACTTGTATAGCAGAATACGGTGTAACACATCTGCTGCTGTTTATCTTGACTCGGCAGTATTAATATAGTTAGCATTTGACTGATACTAAACAGTAATACTGATGTTTATTTAGCCATTTATATTATTTTTATTTATTCTTTATTTTCTCAGTGTTCATTTCTAGAATTTGTTGACAATGCATAATAACAATGTCAAATATTCTTTGATAAAAAAAATCTGTTTAAGAAAGCAGCCTTCTGAGTACATTTGCATAGTCATATCGGTGCAAAATCGGTGAAAAAATCCATATAGAAAAGGTCTGTTTTCATTCCAGCTCAAAAATTAAATATATCGGCCATTACAGCGGTAATCGGTGAATTTTCCCTCTCTAAAATCGGTATCGGTCAGGCTCTACATAACACATTGACAATGTAGGTTAAAACTGTTATGTAGCTAAAGCACACCCCTCATGTTGTTCTATATCCACACTGTAAACCCTAATGCTCAAAATAATTAATTGTTATGAGTACGGAAAAATTTATTCATACAAATTAGTTCAAATAAATTAACCTTGATGAGTATTTAGAACTTTCTCTTTCTTTTGAGTTCTCAAAACTTACACCTTTTAAGTAACCTGAATTGTTTAATGTTTCAAGTTTAATGAACTTCTCTTTTTTTTTTTTTTTTATCCCCTTTTCTCCAAATTTGGAATGCCCACTTCCCACTACTTAGTAGGTCCTCATGGTAAAGAAAAAATCAACACGCATGAGTAGTACAAAATCAAAATCTGACAGTTCTGCTTACTTAAAAAAAATTAACCTGATTACCTCAAAAATGTTTTAGTTCTGCCAACTTATTCAGGTTTACAGTACATATGACTTTCTTCTGGGTAACAAAAAATTTATTAGATATTAGGAGATATTAGTACAATGACAGCCTCAGCCACCATTCACTTGTATTGTTTGAAAAAAAAGTGCAATAAACGTAAATGGTGACTGAGGCTAAATTTTGTCATACATCTCCATTTGTGTTCAACAGAAGAAAGTCATACAGGTTTGGATTACATGAGGGTGAGAACTGATGACAACAATTTTTTGTTTATGGGTGAACTATCCCTCTGGCTCTGTAAAGATATCAACTCATATCAGGCCCAGTTGCAAGAAACTCCTTAAGTTAAAGGTGCAGTATGTGATTCAGAAACCCTTGTTATTAATGATACCTGTGGCCATTAAGTGAACTGCAGCCAGCTACCTGTTGCTCGTGCTCGTGCACACACTCCATAGGGACACCAGCATCAACCAAAACAATGACGTAACGTACAAAGAGACTGAACGTGATTCACTGACATCATGCTGACAGATGAGGTAGCATAATTATAATTACACAGTTATGACTGTTTTACTACACACTTTGAAACTGTATATTATATTTGACTCTCCAGTGCTGGAACAGGGCTAAAACAAAGTGTGGATGTAGGTCTGACTATGCGAGACTGTAGATTGAAGTAATAACTTTTCTTTGCATGATACATTGACTGCATTTATATGACAGCCTATGTCGGGTTAGCTAGCTAGCCAGCTTTATCAATAGCTGTTAGCTAAATCTAGTGGATGATGACAGTAGCTGTTTATAAAATAGACTGTACATTATAAAGATGTTGACACAATTCAGTATTGATGTGATTCCATCACAACTGTCATTTTGATATATTGATGCACTATTGTTTTATAATAATAGATTGTATATATTTTCTGTATAACCAAGTTACGTTACACTAATGAATGGAGCTTTTTGCATTATCTTCAACATTGTCTAGCATTAATTTCATGTGTTATTGTAGTTTACCTTGCTGAATAATTACAGATTAACATTGACATTAACCTGACATTTAGTATAAAGAGAAGATCGTTGAAATTATTTGAAAGTTACAAAGCAAAGTAGCTTGCAATTCTTCAGCATTAGCAGGCAAGATCAAGTTAGCTAAAATTACACAGATCAATCCTATGGCACTATATTTCACATACTTAGCAGTTATGTAAGCTTACCTGTCCAATAAGAAGAACGCCAATTCAAGGTCGGCAAAAAAAAAACCCTTAGTTATAATTGTAAGGGTACTGTAACGAAGGGGTTTCTTAACTTAAGGAGTTTCTTGCACCTCAAGCGATGGATATCTACCATTACTTTCTTCTGTTAAGAGAGCCCTTTCATTACATAACGACCCAACAAATAACGTGTGTGACCTCTTTTGCCCAGTTGGTGTTTCTGAGCTTGGAGAAAATCTGAGTGTGTACAATTTTAATGCAGTTAAATAGTTTGTGTGCTCATGTGAGGCTTATTAGGCTCTAGGACACCAAAGTGGAATGCAGGATAATGGGCAGCATGCTGACATCCACCACAGCTGATCTAACACAGACACACACACACACACACACACACACACACACACAGTAAACCACACTGAAAGCATGACTACCTAAACTATCTGATTACACAATTTTTCACAGAGCCTTCTCACATCTATTGTAACCAGCAGTTATGTCCATACTGTATATAAAAATCATGACCTTTAAAAGGAACCAAGAATCGGATCATTATACTTCAGATTAAAAGGCAAAGATATTTAACTGAGTTTGTAATCAGCTGTAAGAGAGCGTAACATCGGATCTAGAAAAATAGCGGCCTCTTAAGCCAGCTGCACTCTCAATATAGCGATGCTGTTAAGACAACAATTCATTAGACTGCATATGTCTATTTGTGGGATTGGTTGCTAATCATTAAAGAAAAGGCCAAGATGACCAAATAATCATCCAGGTAATAACATGGAAACATAACAGCAATTAACCACCTTGCAGAATGAGCAGTTCAGTCTAATAAGAGTTGTTTTGCTATCCTGACACCTGCTTTGATGCTCATTTCTGTCTAAATCAGAAATTTTTTTGCAACTAATTCTGTTAAACACTTGAAAGAAAGTGTAATTTAGTAGTTTAGAATAAAGTGGAATGCATCAGGAAAAAAAAAAAACAGACTTACTTGAATTGTCCAGAACATTCTAACAGGGACAAGAGTCTTGGTTCTTTCTGTCCGCCTCTGAGCTCATACCCTCTAACAGTCTGAAAAGTTACAGTCAAGGGTGGAATTAAATAGCTAGAAAGGGAACAGTGAAAAAAACCTAATGTGCAACGCCTGGTTGTTGTTCCATGCCTTCTCCCTCTCTCTCTCTCTCACACACACACACAAAATAAAATAAAAAATAAAATAATTTTCATTAGGTAAGTAACCATACATAACAGGAAATAATGATCATACTGCAACAGATGACTGAAATGTGGTTTAAGTATAAAGATCTTCCCTGTGATTTAAGAACTTTGTTATTCTCATCATCAACTACAGCTGTTTCTGTAGCATCTGTAATGTCATACCTCTCACGCTGCGTTTCACCGGATATGCACACATCATATCAAGTGGCATGACAATGTCACGCAATTACAGTATATCCATAAGTTATTCCAGAGAAACTCCAGAGCAGCAATAGTGTCTGTTTGCATAACAACAAAGCTTCCGTTCTATATATATGTGTCTAACCTTTGTCTAAGGACAGACAAAGAACCCCGACACGAACAGACAAAAAGCTGTATTCTGTACAGCCTATTTAGGACACTGACAAGCCAAAAATAAACATTAAATCATTACCTCTACAACTATGCTAACAACACATTGCTGAATGACTTTAATAGAGACAACTACTGCTATGACGCCCTTCACAAAATACATATGAACGACCAAGCTTCGAAAAAAGGATACAGTCACACATTTGCTCTCAGAAATCCCAAGTGAAGACTCCATCATGAATGTTAAGTGTGTTGATTTAAAGCCGTCAGGCGGCTAGCTAACAGGCTAAACTCCGCGCGAGTGTTTGCTCATGTCAGGTTCCGCCCCTCACAACGGCCTACCGGGGAGGTCGCGAGAAACAAAACAGCTCTGTATTTTAAAATGAGCAAGGTAGGCTCGCGCTCGGTCGCCCCATAGCTTTTGAATTTAATCCGCTACTACAAGTTATATTAATGTACACGCGCTGCATCGAAGAGCAGTAACGTAGACGCTTGTGAGCCGGTGCGGTGTCAATAAATAAACTCGGGGATGAGATCTCAGGTCCGTAGAAAATGATACCTATGGAGTGTTTGTGGAGTTTAGGGTGATACAGCAATAGCCGTGACGGTATATATGTGGTCTAGTCGCGTTATAATTCAGAATGTAATCAGGTTTAGTTTGAGCAAAATATGTGGCAAAACATCACCGGTCATGTAAGAGTTTCGAGGGCATTATCACAGCGCTCTCCTTGTGGCCTCAGCTAGAGCCCAGCTGATGCGCTGCTCATAGATGTCAGGGATGCGCAACTTTTTCGCATATTCACTGTAAGCGCAGTACGGATGACCGGACAGTTTAAATATTAGTTTGTGCAAATCTCAAATGGGATATGAAGCTCATGAGTGTCTTTTTGGTTGCAGGATACTTCTTTCAGAGAGAATAATATGCTGCAAGGGTATTATTATATTGTCTTTGTCTCCTATTCATTCATCTAGTTAAAACAGAATAAAATATCAGGCTAAAACTTTCTAGTCTAGAGCATGGAGTGATCTTGTCAGAAGAATCTTGTCTGTGGTGTGTTTGATAAGTACAATAATACATTTATTTTCATTTTCCAAAGGAATAAAATTACACCTTCACCCTCACTCTTTTACTAACCTTTTTGCCACAGTGTGTATTAAAGGTGTAAATACTTCAATAAATACACTCTGGGTCCAATGAGTCAGTAGTGTAGAATAGGGCATACACCGTATGCCCACCTATCAATTTAATTCCCTGCTAAACGTAAATATATACATTTAAATGTAACTTTTGCAATTAAACTGTGAAATTACTGCCTTTTTCTCATGATATCAAATCATTTCAATTTATATTTCTAAGTATGCCCACCTCTTCAGACACTACCACACCACTGCAATGAGTAGACTCTTACATAGAGGTTCAATGTGTGCCCCTTGATACAGGGCACGGGACAACATTCCCAGTTGTCCCCAGACAGTGGCCCTGCATAAAAACAGCCTATCTGTAGGAAACATGTTTGTATAGTTGCAAGCAGGTAACTTGAAAGGATTCTGGATACACATTTAAGATCTGAATAATCTAATCACATCTTTAAGTTGTTTGTAATAAAAGATTTATTGTCAAGGATTTCATTTGAAGGGTTATGTGTGTGAGCAATGTGTGTGAAAAATACACTATCAACATCAATAAACTATTTTACCCAACAAGCTCTTCATCTGGCTTACTCTTCTTTATGTATTAGAAAAACTTTGATTCATCGGCAAGCCACCCGATGTCTGGTCAGCCAAATACAAGATCTAACACACTCATATTAACAGTATAATTAGTGTTTGTTTTAATAAAGAAAACAAAATCCTGTTCCCAAGAAAAAATTAATTAAGATCACATCACATCCTCAAGCAGAGGAAGTTTTGATTTTGTGCATTGCATAAGGGCTAGAGTTAATGTGTGACCAAATGTCGCCATTTGGCATCTCTGGTTTGTCCTCATCCCTTCTCTCCTCCATCACTACTGTCATAATCATCTCTGGGCTGAACATGTCTGCTGTGCGGTAAGGACGTGTAAGGTGGCGATAAGAAGAGCGCAGAGAGGCATCGTCATCATCAAAATCCTCCATTATTCCTCCTTGAGACCTGTTGGAGTCCTTGAGCTCATCTCCTAACTCAGAGACAAGATCCTTCAGATCTCTCATCAGGGTGGGCTTGAGACCAAACAAGCACAGCAAGAAGAGCAAACCAGCACATATACCAGAGACAAAGTATAAAGCCACTGTCTCTGGAAGACCTTGGGAGATGGAAAAGAAAGGCCAAGATGAAGAAATTAAACATCTTTGCCAACACCTAAAATTTAACGAACCTTACCTGCAAAAATAAACAAAAGGATGGGTAAAATTAACAAGTAATTACTACAATGGTTAGTGAATGAGAAAGACCACTGCTGACTGCTGATATTAGCAAATCATGAAGAGACGGGAAAACGTATAAATAAATACATTAAAAAATAGCATCAAATCATTTCGATATTTTGGGATCAGACCACACATCTAACATACCCTGGATCTGGGAAAAGATTTCCAGAGAGTTGGTGAAAATGTTTTGTGGCCTGGATACACCAGGGCCCATATACCACCCTCCTGTGACAGGAGAAGAAGGCATTGGATCCAGCAGTCAGCAGGACCATTAAAAACCAATGATTATTAGAAGATACATTATAGCCAAGTTGAATATCGCAATGTTATGTACTGTATATTTGAATCACAGTTATTTAGTTGCAAATGTCTAAAACAAGCCAGTTCATTCAAATGAAAATTGGCTAAGCAATAAAGAGGTTGTCCTCATACAGTAAACAACCTTTTATTACCATGTGTGTAATCAGAGAGCAAGAAAGGATCTATCTTTCCATGTCCAACATCTTCCAGTAGATACCGTGGTACTAAATGCAGAACAATAATCAGTCTTTTTATGTAAAATATTCATAATTAACATTGGACATTTTTCAGCATTAATGAATTGTGTTGAAGCCTCTTTGTATGTCTTTAAACTCACCACAGGTGAAGGAGACTCGCAGGTGCTTCCTGGTGCCAGGGAAGCAGGGGTCTCCAAAACTCTGAGCATCAGCACTCACAGAGCAGTTCGTCCTGCCATGACACTTCCTTGACACCCTTCTCAAGGCTGATGGAGACAAGCACTCTGACAGGAAACAAGAAGATTTTAAGCTATGGTCTCATAAAAAAATTTCAAAGACATGAAATGAATTTCTGTTTTAATGTAACCAAAATGATTTGAAGATAAGAGTAGCTGCATAAAATGTTGTGGCTCTGCTGTTATACCAGATCTTATCCACTAGATAGGAGAAGTGTATTTTAGTCTCAGACCTATGTCAGGCTTTGTGTTAGCCTCTTGAGGGCACTCAAGGCTGTCATGCACCAGGTGGCCAAATGTGGCTGAGTAAATGGCCAGAACTGTGTCATTCTTACATGCCAGCTTCAGTCTTTCATTCTCGCACACCGTTCTTGAGCGATGGTGCTCTTTGGAGAAGAAAAAAGGTGCTTATACACTGACTTCTGTGATTACTGTAGTTTTACAATATTACAAGATCTATGCACAAATACAGTGTCTCACCTGGCTTGCACTTGTAGGAGACAATGGTGTACTTGCTTGTTTCAGGGCAGGGATCTTGACCAAACACAGGACTCACCACAGGAATCTGACACTCCCTTTGATCCTGGCACTCTGACATGACTTTCTTCACATAAACACAATTTTAAAAACAGTTTCATGGTGGTACACATGTCTCTTCAATTAGAAAATAAAGGTGGATCAAAGTTATATCAAAGAGATACCTGAATGGCTGTGGTTGATATACAGTCTGTGCTTTCTACTGTTGTGTTTGGGTTTGCATTGGAGGGGCATAAATATTGACTTGGGACACGGCGTCCATAAAATGCTGACAGAACAGCCACAGATGTTCTAATGGGGCATCTGATGGACAGCATTTCTCCATCACAGGCATGTGCAGTGTGGTTCCTCAGGATCTTGTGGAGGTAATCTAAGGAACAGCAAAAAAAAAAAAAAAAAAAAAAAAAGATTTATGAAATTCTCACGGCGGACTTAAAACGTCAGTCAAGGTTGCTGAGATAAGGGCCTACAATATGTCACTGCTTAGCGTAGTACTATTGCATTGAAAACCCATTTAGAGTGTGCACTGCACAATGGCATTGTACACCACAACTAATGAATACTTAATCTGCACGACTGTGGTATTGCAGTACAAGCAATATGACAATGGCCAAACCAGCTCCCTCACTTATCTAATCTTTGAAGGTGTGGTTGGCATTGGAGCTTTAAGATGCACTCAGTAATTTTTTTCTTCATTAAAAAAGTTTTACTCCTAAAAAAATTAATTGTAATTTTGAAACATATGTTTAAATTAATGAGCACTCACCTGAGATGAAGACTCCAGTCGTATCAGTGACCTTATAACAGCTGTTTAATTTGACATGGAGAGGGTCCCCTCGTGGGGGCTGCCATGTTACAATCTCATGACCAGCTGGGTATACTCACTTAATCTCAGTAACCACCGTGTTATGGGACACTTTCACTCATGGATAAAATGAATCATTGTTTAGATCCTGTATTTATTATTGACCAAATTCCATTTAAAATGTGCTTAGGAATTCTTTATCTTTCATAACATTATCAGACAATTGTAGAAAGAGAGAGTGGCAGAGGTCAGGGAGAGCTATTTAGTCAGAGGAAATGCCCCCAACAGGATTTGAAAGAGGTCTTCCTGTTCACAAAGCAGATATGGTTTTAAAATATTACAAAGCTGAGATGCCAAAAAATAAAAACTGAAGGTCACTGCAGAACATTTTACTCTTTTAAAGCTTTTTTTACTTTCTTGTCCTCCACTTTTGTACCCAGCTCAGGTTTCTATTGTTATGTTTTTAACACAGATGGCTATTTTCCTACATTGAGCAATATCCACAAGCAAATGTGTATGTTGGAGGCATTCAGTGAGAAGGAACTGGATCAGTTTGTCAATTGTAATGTCTGGCCTGTACCTCCCCTCTCTCTTGGGATTGGCATACTGCATTTGTAGAGTCCTCTGTTAGGCAGTGCCAGGCACAGGCATACACACACAGATAAACACAATTAGCTATTCTTGGCTGCTTATCATTACTGAAGCCATTATGTTGTTTTTGAAGTAAGAAACGGCATGGCTGAACCAAGAAGCCAACATTTGGGAAAAATGCACGTGTATATCTGGAATAAGAGAAATATGAAAGGTATTGTTACATTCATACCATTCATGGCCCTAACTAGCAAAAACACTGTTTGATGTTTGTTTTATTATGAGTGAGTTCTAAAATCTTTTTATGTACACATTCACAATATAGCACCATCCACATTAATTTAGCCTTGCTTCTGCAAGTCTTTGGCATTGTATGAGTTAATGTAGACAATTGCCTTGACTTCCTAAATTATTTGTTCTCAAACAATGGAGGAGGATGGGACATTTCTGTGACCCTCATTCACACATGTCTCTCTTAAGATGATACTCTACAGCTGGTTGATGATTGTGTTAAAGACAAAATACCAAATGATCTCTTTCCTTTGGGAGGTACACTCAAAGGCAACAGAGCTAAGAACTTGATTTCCCTTATCACAGCAACAAAATGACAGAAAAACACTTACCAGAGAAATCTGGAGCAGATGAGGCATGGTGTGTGTTGACAACTAGGACAGTGAAAAGGAAACACAAGGACCAACAAGAGCTCCATGGAGGCAGCATAGTGCACAACGTACATTACTAACTGTGATTTTATTACTAGGAGAGGTTGTTTGGCAGTTTACTGCCCTCTGACTTCTGACTTCAGGAGAAAAGGGTAAATGGTTGCATTGTGTTGAAAAGAAAACAAGAGCTCTTTCAGTAGCACTGACACTGACATGCATTGGAATCATTGTGATAATTAGACATTTTTCATGTATGTTTGCATGTATTTTTTCATCAAAAGGCCATTTTCAGGTGAGAAAGTTCACACCTCTATGTAATAAGATGCTGTACTGTACTAAACATGGCTATTTCTACCTGACCTGACCCTTACAAATTACTTTTGTCTGTGTTACCTCATGTATTCAGGTTAGGTCAGCCATATTAAAGAGTAGGCTATATTTGAATTTGAATAAAACATGCTAATTTAGTTGCTACCATGTTAAAGGAATCATACCACTTATTTTCTTTTCAATCCGATACCAAACACAATCAAGGTCAATATTGCTGATATTGAAAACTAATATGATACTTCTATTAAATGGATTTTATTTTTTGATTTCTAAGGATAAAAGGAGTCATTTTAGCCATTAAACAATATATTTAAAAGCCATCAATTTTTTTATTTATAGGGCTAAACTGCAAATCATCAGACATCTATTTTTGTTTATCATTTATGAACAACAGGTCAATTTAAATTGTTTAACAGATTTAACATTTTAAATAAAAATGTTAATAAAATAAATACATTTAAATATATTTAAATTAAATCTCTATCAAATGAGCGCTGTCTACGACTGCTTGGAGACAGTAAAAACTAAAAGTCTTGTTAAAAGCTAAACATTTTGGGAAAAAATGTTGGCATAAGTAGTTTAGAATAATCAAATTATTATTTCTTAAAAAATAACCTGTGAAGCAGTATTGTTTCAAAATATTAATAATATTTGAAAAACTTTTGCCCACCATTTTTTATTTTTTTATTTTTTTTACAAATAAAATAAATAACAATTGTTTAAAAAAAAAAATTCCTATCAAATAGGAGCTGTCTGCGACTACATGTGTCTTTCAGCATTACTGCACATTAAGTTGAAATAGAAGAAATAGATCCAGTCTATGCTATTGTCTTGTATATTTCTTTTTCCAAGTTGAGTCCTATGAAACGCAGTAGTTTTCATGTTTAAGAAATAATAAAATCACTAGTTTAATAACAAACCTTTAGTTTCTATATTTTTATGTGAGTTTCCATCCTCTTGATACAACATCAGTATCGGAAGTATGGATACTTTAGAATCGATCCACCCTCCCCCAAAAGGAATATTCTGGGTTCAAGTTAAGTTCAAGTTTAGGTTAAGCTCACTCAACAGTATTTTTGTCAAAATACTACATCATGGCAGCAAAGTTGTAAAATATAATATAACTTTACACCGAAAAGGTAATTAAGTGTTTTATTACACTAAAATCATGTTAACACATATTAAAGCCTTGTGGCAGTGAGTATTTTAACATTTATGGATTGGCACCATTCACTTCCATTTTAAGTGCCTCACTGAAACCCAGATTTTTTGCTTTTTTTAAGAAAAGGAGGGACAAGTATATTGTCAGGTGTATTTTGTTGATTCATGTCTTTTATTTTGAAATTCTAGTTCCTGTTTCATGTCATGTGTTCCTGTTTCCCTTGTCATGTGATTTCTGTTTTCCCTCCATGTTTATGTGTCATGTTTTCATTGGTTTATTGTTTAATTAGCTTGTTATGAGTTCTGTTTTTTCATTGGTTTATGTTCTCCCATGTCTTGTATTTAAGCTCTCATGTTTTCATTGACTAGTTGTCAAGTATTGGATGTGATAGTAGATGTTTATGTCAAGCCATGTTCAAATCAAGTCAAGCCATGTTTGTGTTTAGTTCATGTGTAGTCAGGGTTATTGGTTCTCACTTTGTAAGTAAACTGCACTTGGGTTCTTCATCTCATCATTGTTAGCAGCCAACATCCTTACATACATATATACAGTATAGCGATTTTCTGCCATTTTTGGCTTTGGTCCATAATAAAATAAAAATAGTTACCACTCCCTCCCACACTAAGAAAATTAAAATGTGTTTCTTGTGGTAGCCTTAAAATTAACTTGTTTTATTCAAGGCAAAATATTATTTAACATAACTGAATCAACCTGAATGTATTAGGTGACACCAACAAAACACATTTTAAGGATTAGATCAAGTAGAAATACTGTTGCTACTTAAGGTAAAAATGGCAGGTCCCACTATTGTTTTACAGTGCAGCACGTCAAGGTGAAAAACAAAATGGAAATGAACAGATGGTCTGCACTCTGAAAATATCCTCAAAACATTTTGTTTGCATGTCTTTAGCAACGGGGGAAAAATAGGCTACAGACATTTCAGATGATGTCTTCTTCTTTTGTCCACAAAGGGAGGTTTCGTCTGATTTCCCTGAACTTCTGGGGACACATTTGCTGCCAAAGGTTCACACTCAATAAGGCCAAAACGCCTGAATTTTTCCATTTGCTTTTAATACATTGAGACATTTCCACTGTGTGCAAACCATCTCTGTTCATGCTCTATGATCAGTCATAAAAACCTTAAAACAAGAAATGATATTTGCTGGACATGACAATTTTGTTTCCTTTGCTTGTGTTGATGTCAAATGACAGCGATGGGCCCTCATGGTCAAGTGAGGATTTTCTGAGCTGTGTTCCCAGCTGCTGGATTTCCTTTTGATAGACTATCATCTTAAGATAAGTGCTTCCTCTCTTAGCCTAAGGAAGAGAGAGGTCAGTGGCTAGCAACTGAATCATTTCTTTGTAATCCAGAAATACTAGAAGATGCAACTCGGTTGCCATAGCAACTAAATACATATAGCTGGTTAATATCTGAGCCTTGTAGTGTACTAGCTCTAGTTAGGAGAGGATGTTATCAGCATGACCCATGTGTTCACTGGAACAGAATGGAGGACGGTTTCTCAGCACATTGTCAAAAAATACTCCCCAAGTAAAGGGATCCGTTTCAAGTTAAAAGAGAGTGAGAGTTATACTCCCACATGTAGGATTGGTCCAGTTACTGAGAGGAATGTTTCTGAATTACATTTGTGTAAGGAGACAAAATGCTTTACAGTAATTTGCTGACATTTGACGTGTTTGCTTAGTGGTTGCAACAGTGATTTCCGATTAGAGGCTGAACCAGTATTCACTGCATCCAACTCACATCTCTGTGGTGAGTTCTTGTTTGGTGGTACATCATGTGAGGTGATGCAGTGTTTAACCTTGCTCAGTAATGTTGGCATTTGTGTTAAAGGGGATAAGAAGCTACTGTAGTGTGGACTGAAAAACAGCTCACAGCTTAAATGTGTTACACTGTAAAAAATGTCTGTAATTTTAATTGTAAAATACTGTAAAAATGCTACAGAAAAAGTTAATTGATTAAAAAGTCTTTGCTGTAAAATATACAGTAAAAAATAGTAATATATTTTAAAAGACAATACAGTAGATTTTACAATAAAATGTTGTAAAAAACAAACAAATGTTAGATGTAAAAAGTATGATTTTCCTGTATAATTAATGGTAAAAATGTACATTATGTTTAACAAGAGATTACATGTACTGTTTACAGTTAACTATTGTTAAAATTACAGTGAAAAACAATAATTGGGCGTTCCCACAATTCCCTGCATGACCTATCATATTTCATTACATTTTATGGGAATAGTTATGTTTCTTCTTATTTTAATATCAGTTACGTACATTGGTGTGTTCTGTTTTATATTTAATGTAGTTTAGTTAATGTTTATTACATTATTTAAATTTCACATGTGTTACCCTGATGGTGTTTAGTATTTCTGTGACACTGAGCACTGTCTCTACATGTTTATTGGTCATTGCTCCTGGAAGAGCCACTACTGGTGAACTTCATCATGTGCTCTTCTGTAAATTTTACGGTGATTAACAATTCTTTAAAAAGTAAAAAGCAGATTTTACAGTTTCAGAAGGTTAATATCAAGTTTATGATATTTTATTTTATTTTTTATTTTTTTTTACTGTAAATTTAACAGAATTAAATATATATATATATATATATATATATATATATATATATATATATATAATTTTTATAGTGCCAGAGTGGTCATGTAAATTGCAACAGTTTAAACTGTAAACATAATTATTCTGGCAACCACAGCTTTTTTGGGGGATAAAAACAACAGTATTTTTTTTACAGTGTACTCATAGTATCCTGCTGGCTCCAGGAGGAGGGAGTATATGGGGTAAACTGGCATGGCTCATTTCCTGTGCTGGCCAAAGTGGAACTCACTTTATTTCCAGGATTTGTTAGGAGTTTCCATTTCAAATCTTTATTTTGGAATCACCATTCCCTTCATGTTTTACATAGTCAAGAAGTGCTAAGACTTTGCGTTCTGTTTCTTTCTTTCATTGAGTGTCTTTAGAGTAATGTGTCTACTTTTTATTTTTAAAATAATCATGTTTCATACTCTTGTGAATTCCCCAGCATGATGCAATAAGTTACATTAACACAACATCTGCATACTCTGAGAGGAAATGAAACTCTTGCTCATGCAGTTTAAAATAAGAATGAAAATAAATATGCAAAAGTTTTTAGGGTTGCCATTTGGTGTTTGGCATTTCTGTTTTTATAGCATAAAATGGTGTACAGGGTTAATTTTATGGTGTAAACTGGTGGTTAAGAGATGTGTTGCCATGTTAACATGTTCAGTTTCAATGGGAAGCAATGAGATGTCAGAATTGTTTCCTCATGAGTCAAACACAGCCGGTGACTCAAGACGGCTACAGAGGGAATGAGGGGAAGTACCTATTTGCTTAAAGACAACCCTTCCCTTGAGAATGACCACATACCCCACACCCACATTTATCCATTCATACGCTCACAGTAGCACACACTTATACCAATCAAACGAAGACTTCCCCAAATGTCCCCAAAGGGAGGTTTTGTGTGATTTTAACTAATTTCTGGAGACACGTTTGTCCCCAAAATCTTTTAGAAGTTAGAAAAATCCCAGAAGCAGATAAAATGAAAGAAAATAATGAGACAGAATATAAAATGCCTAATATTTTTAGTGTATCTGAGTCATTCAAATACAACAGGGAAAGTACAGACACTGTACTTGTGTGGTCTGAAATGTAAAAGCAATTCTGTATTCTCTCAAAAACAACAGTTTTAAGCAGTGATTGTTTCAAGGAGGAAATAAGTGTAACAGAGGATCTTATAATCCATTCAGTTTTTGTAAAACAGCCACTCCCCAATGAAATAGGTCAGAAAGTAGCACTTGTGATTGAACATAATGAACACATGGAGGGGTGGTTGTAAGAGGTCAGTATCAACATTAAGGTCTGTGTACACCTGTGTTAGGTGTTAATAGCCTCATGAATGGAATGTGGCCCCTGCTTCATGTTTAAGATAACACAATGACGTTTCTCTCCGGTGTAAGTAAGCATTGGGTGAAATGAAAGGCTATTTTTGAGCTTTCAGTCACAGCTTGGCAGCACAGTTATATAGTTGGGGCCACACCCATCCTCTGTTGCCTCCCTCCCTCCTGACTTTTAAAGTCTGTTGCTTGAGGGAGACTGCAGAAAGCAAGGCTCTAACTAACTTTTATCAGTGAAGACTTACAAATATTGCAACAGTTTACATCTCTGCTTTTGGGGATCTTCTGTCTTCTGGTTGCTCTCTGGGATATTTTTCAGGAGGTCTGGACTAACAAAAGTTTTTATTGTATTTTATTTTTCAGCTGGAAAAATGGCTCTCAGACTGGACTCAAATAAAGAACCAAGTGTTGAGCTCTTCATAAAGGTCAGTTGTTCAACTTTTTCAAGTTTGACTTCATCAGACACTCACATTCCAGAGCAGCTATTACTGTAAATAATTCCAATGATGTAACCAAATATTAAGGATTGGGAGATCACATGTGATGATTTAAAAATCAACAATTGAAAACATAAAAATGTATAATTCGAAAATATATTTAAACATATCAATCAACCACTAATCTAAATTATTATTCATTGGGTCCTCCTCATTGTCTATGGTGGTTACATCCCTGTTTCCAATATTCCTGTATTATGTAATCTTGGACTCATGGAATCCTGTATTCTTGAAGTTGAAATGCAGTTTACTTAATTTTTGACAGAATTACTTAGTCTTTTAACAACTTTTACTTACTGCATCGATTTGCCTTTTATTTTTTATACCTTTTCAGACCACAGTCATAGTGTAATTTACTGCAGATGGGTAGGATATATTTTACATTAATATGGACTTACATAGTCATGAAGTGATTGTGGCTACATGAGTAGGTCAGAAAAGGTTAGATTTACCATTAATTTGTTGAATGGGACTCTGCATAGACAATAAACCTAGTGCTCTATCAGTGCTTTCCGTTAGGGCAGGGATCTCCTGGGCGAAATGAATCATGGTTTACTGTACATGGGAGTATTGAAGTATTGAACACTGCTAGTATGGCTGATGTGTGACTTTTTCCTCTTACGTTGTTCTTTATCAGAGTCGACACACAGACCAGACTGGGGTCCTCTTATCAATATACATGCACACATACAAAAAGAGACCGGGAATGCTTGGCCCCTTGTCGTCACACCCACACACATATTTGCTACAGTACTATTTTAAGCTGACATGGACTCATATTTAGCCTCTTTGTGCTTTGCAACTACCTTATGATGAGCCCCGACACTTGGACCCCAAAGATCATCAAAGCTTTGTAGATGCAGATTTTGCAGTTTTTCATGTTTCATATTTTTGTTCTTAGTTGAAAAAGATGTACATTATGGGCAGTCGAGGCATTGTTCATATCTGTTATCTGCCTATTCAAGACAATTCCTGATTTTCCTTTCTTTGGATCAAGCTTTTGAATTGTCCCTCCACACCCACACAACACATAGGCTATTTATGTCCCTTTCTTTTTGAGGCGAGGGACACAAATAGTTATAAATAAAAGCTTTCTGCTAATGTTAGTGTAGTAGACATTAAAGGTGAAGTGTGTAATTTCTGTGCACCAGCAGCACCAAACAAATTTTCCAAACACTCCCCCAATCTTGCATTGATAACAAGTGACATGTGACAAACAGATAGTCCCATCCCAAACTCACACCACTGATCCAGTGTAGCCATGTTGTGCTGATCAGAATTCTCAAACAAACTGAGCAATGCTTCAATAGTACCAAAGAGCAACAGTGCTTACACATTTTGGGGCAATCAGCCAACGAGTGGCTTATTGAAAGTTGTCTCTGCATATTAAGCTAGGACTGGAAAAAGTAGTTTTACATCAAAAAAATTACACGCTTCACCTTTCGGGAAATCAAGAATGTGTGTTTCTGAATGTGACCTAGTGTCTTTGAAAATATAATGCTGACCATGGATTTTTCCACTTTGTCTCCAGGCGGGCCATGATGGAGAGAACGTGGGGAACTGTCCCTTCTGCCAGAGACTCTTCATGGTTCTATGGTTGAAAGGAGTCAAGTTCACAGTAACCACAGTTGACATGAGAAAGTAAGTGTCCCTTTAAAAAAATGACTTTCACAACCACCACGATGATAAGGCTATCTAATGGAATGGAATGTTATAGACAAATAGCATATTCTGTGGAATTTTGGGCCAGGACTGGACTGGCTTTGATAAGGCTGGGAGCGGCCCACATAGGTGTTCTTCAAACAGGATAAGGGGAGTGAGAACATTCCCATTGCACTGTTCCCATCTAATTCTTCTGAAGCAAATTAAATTACTTAAAGGTATAGTTCACCAAAAAATTTTTAAATTCTATCATCATTCACTTACTTTCATGTTGTTTCAAACCCATATATGACTTCCTTTTTTCTGTGGAAAAACACAAAAGGAATGCTAGGCAGAATGTTAGGATTATGTGTTTTATGGAAGAAAGAAAGTCCTACCTGTTTGGAACATTGTGAGTGTTTGTCAATGATGACAGCATTTTCATTTTTTGGTGAACTATCCCTTAATGTTTGAACTGTTGCCAATGCAAGAACAATCACCCTTTTAGCAGATGGACTCTCCCAGATCCGTGTGCTTTGCTAATGAGTTTAATACTGTTTCAAAGAACCATTAATCATTGCAGGTCTCAGTCAAAGACTCTCTATATCCAATAGATTGACCGTGTCCGCACCCTGTGGTTCACACTCCCTCTGCTTTGCACCATCATGTGTTGTTTAGGAAGCCAGATGAGTTAAAGGACTTAGCTCCGGGTACCAACCCTCCTTTCCTCCTGTTCAATGGCACCCTGAAGACCGACTTCATTAAGATTGAAGAGTTTCTGGAGTCAACCCTCGCCCCTCCTCGGTATTGTCCATGTATACTTTCTATTAGATCATGTGATGCCATAACAAACATGACTTTAATTTGAAGGTAGAATTGTTTTATTAGGATACAATACCGTACTCAAATATTTAGTATTGCCATGAGTCACATGGCTGCAGACATATGATGTCTCAGTCTGTAAGATCTGAAACACTGAATGAGCATTTATGTGATATTTTAAGATATAGAAATTTGTGTCCAAATTCATAATATCAACCACAGAGTCCACCCAGCATGTCAGATAGTGTGATTTTAGTGCAGTCCTCGCTGACAGACATTTCTCATTTTGCCTTGACTGTTTCAACACTGTAAAAAATGTTTATGAAGTAACCTAAAAGGTACTTCATGTGGTTGCATCTAAATTAACTAGTTTTAATTAAAAAATGCTGATTAATCTGACTGAATTTACCTCATAATTTTTTATGGGTTAGATCAAGTAGAAATAGATCCCACATTACCACTGCAACTACCACATTTGACAGAATATGTAATATAACATTTTTGTTTTAAAGGAAAGACATATGGCGTATCTACAATATTGTATATATTTCTAATATTTATAAGTTGTGAATGCTGTTGAATGTATATATTTTGGGTGTCTGATGATTGACTATAGTTATTAATTTCACTCTCTCTTATCATATCAGCTATCCTCACCTCAGTCCCCGCTACAAAGAGTCTTTTGATGTTGGTGCTGACATTTTTGCAAAGTTTTCTGCTTTCATCAAGAACAGCCCAAACAATGCTTGTGAGTTTGTGTCTGAACAAATGCTCTTCACAATAGTACAATATCATATATAGTGACATGAGGTGACATCTAAAATTGCTATGCTTTTATACAAAGAATAATATTTTGTTCTCAGTCCATGAAAAAGCCTTACTGAGAGAGTTTAAGCGGCTGGATGACTATCTGAACACTCCACTACAGGATGAGCTAGATCAAAACATTTCTGTATCCAAAAGGAAATTTCTTGATGGTGACCGCTTGACACTGGCAGACTGTAATTTGTTACCAAAGCTGCACGTCATCAAGGTAAGACACAAATCTAGGAAAGAAGACACCTCTGGGGAGTATCTGCATACAAACACTAAATATGCTCACACAAACTTGTAATTTAAAGCGGGTATATGTGTAAATATTTATAAATATGTGTTTATATCAAATTCTCTGTCTTTGATTTTGTAGGTTGCAGCTAAGAAGTACTGTAATTTTGACATTCCTGCTCAGCTCACTGGAGTGTGGCGTTACCTGCAGAATGCGTATGAGAGAGAAGAATTCAGCCAGACCTGTCCAGCAGACATTGAAATTGAGAAAGCCTATCTGAGTGTGGCCAAGAGGAACTGAACTTTAGACCAAAGAGTGAATAAAAAATAAAAAAATTAATAAAAAAAATGAATTTTAAATAACATGAAATCCCATATTTTTCTCATATGGGGCTTGGAGGAGGCACTATACAGTAGAAAAATGTAAATGGTTAGGGTCATAGAAATAAGTTTATAGCCATCTACAACACAATAGGCACACATAGTTTGTTAATGCACTTTCATTGTGTCTGTGATACCAGAACTCATTAGATATGCTATAATACTTTTGATTGACTGCTACTGTTAGTTTTAAGTCATTAAGTCATTTCACAGACAGGCTTTAATTTGGTAGCTTTCGGGTTATAGAATCCCTTGCGAATTATCTTAAGCTCAACAGTCAATTTGCATTTGTTACACAGCATTTCATATGTAATGTTTTCTGTGCATAGTGTATATATGTATTTTACATTCCTTAGGGTATATTCAGTTATCTGTAAATATATATAGATAGATATATATAAAAAGTGTATGTTTTTTTTATAATCACCCTAAACACTCTAAAGATAAGAAAAGTGTAGTCAATATAAAGTGAAATCATGCACAGCATATGAGTCATGCATCATGATTTCCACAGCAATGGTTTTGTTTTAAGGGTTACTGAGTATGAGGTGTACTGAGTCACATAGACATCACCATTGTTTAGACCTCACGATTGTTTAAAAAGAGATTAAACTGCTTCCTTTCAGATTTGACTTAAATAAAACAAATATACATATGACCAGTTTGTTACCATATTTCTTTTTTTGTGTGAATATTATAATGAAGCATATTCAGAGATTTGATGAAAAATATTGAGGATTAAAATAAACTAATACGTAACACAACTAACGGCTAATGTGGACTCAACCCAACGGGACATGAAAAGCAAAGTGGCACAATGAAAACCACAGATATTACATCCAGTCAGTTTTACCCAGACTATGTTTATTTTACAGCTTTACAGTTGCAGGTCAAGGTCAGTTTTCATTTAAGATAAAAAATACATTCATATTCCAGTTATCTACTATATATAATACAATATACACAATGCCAAAGGGTAGTTGGATGGATAATTAACGGAGATACAGTAGAGTGATTTTCAGGCGTTTGTACAGAAAGGATAGGTTGGTCCTCCTTCATCCCATGGAATTAACTCAGTTTGTTACACAATACTTCCAGAAACAGGCTGGGAAAGAAAGAGCTGTTGTTTAGTAATGGAATGATGACATAAATATAGCCATTATGTTATTGGCAAATTCTGCATCTGAATAAAATCTGCATTTCATACTTCTTTGTAATTTTTCTATATTTTTTCCAGACTTGTCTTCAATCTTGCCTTTGTTTCATAGCAAATTTGAGAACCTATGTTTAAACTAATAAATTCAGGCAGACACACCTCTCTTATTGTTTTTGGGCAAATTTTGCTCAGATCGCAGATAGCCTTGAGAACGCAGGTTATCAGCCGCTGCTAGTTTCAACACGACTGCTTTTAGGTCATCCACCTGAGGTCAAAGGGCATTAAAATACAGAATCAATATCACTGTTTTAAATTTTAAAAACATATACAGTATATGTAAAAAGTTAATTTATTACAAAGAGTATGATTTTACCATATTAGTTATTTTCTCTTGCTGCAAGGTCTCTTTAGTGCCTGAAAAGGGAGTTAAAGCCAAAAAAGCAAATTTTTTTTAGGTAAAACTGAGAATCAAAACCATAATAAAAAAATAAATAACAATTATTATGTAGGCTATTAATAACTACATCACAACCCCCTACTTTTAGCCCAGAGTCTCGTCTGTACCTCTCTGAAGCAGGACAGGGAGCACATTTTTAATGTCGTTACTCTGTCCCTCCTCAACCTCTGCGACCAGTTTCTGAATCAGTTCTGCCAAGCACAATAGTCAAATTTAATCAGATTTAATCATGATATGCATTTGCGCAAAAAAGAAACATAAAAAAATAAATCAACTAACAATCAAAAAAAATTCATAATATCCATAAAAAGTATCTTTTCTTCTTTATTTGTCTCCTATTTGAATTTTCAGCATTGCCCTAGACTTATCTTCACTACAGGTTTAGAGAAGCATGAGGTTGCTATATAACTGTTTATGTATTTGAGAACATTGATCAAGCTTTGGGTTGATGAGTCAGAGCAACTCATCAACCCAATGTCTAATAATTGTACATTCACAGTTATTGTGTTATCTGCACATTTGTTTTGCTGTACATTGAGTCTAGTGTGCAGCCTTAACCAGATGTTTACAAAATCATGAGCTTACCAACTCAAGCAAAAGCACAATATTGAGCTTACCTTCCTGTTGTGGCAGTGCAGTGTCTGAGTATAGAGGCAATGCATGAGTTCTCCGTGCTGAGCAAACTATGGCCAAAATGTAGAGCAGTGCCAGTGACAACATGTTGACAGATTCTTGGGTGACTTCAGTCTTCACTCCCTTTGCCCTGGCTGAGATGTTCAGTTTTATATCTTCCGGGGCCATCTATCCTGGAGGAATCAATACATCTCATGTCATTCCATTCCAGTGTTAATGGTTTTGACGTGATGGTACTCTCGTCATAGATACAATTTAGGGTGCGTTGTCAGTTCAGACAGAGCCTATCTCTGCTTGCACAGAGAGCTCTAACAAATGTTTACTCTTCACTGCCCATTAGTGACTACTCCATCACATCAAACTCTTCGTTTCAGACATCTCACGTTGCACACCTCATTTGACCGTTTCTAAGTCTTTTCAATCTCCAAGCAGATTTAATGTTTCAGTGATTAGCCCAATAAGAAAATCAAGTTAGTTTGCCTTTTTAAGACCAGACCACAGCCAAGAATTTTGCTTGATTCCTCTATTGAATGGTACAAGCAAAGTGTATTACAAGCATTTGGTTTCTAAGAGTTTTAGCGATAACTCTATCCTATGACAGTCAGAAGATTTTTTTTTTTTTTTGAAGATACTGACACTCTTGTCTGGTTAGGTACTCAAAGCAACCCATTAATACCCAAGATGACCCCTTATGCACTAGATGACGTGTGACCTAGAACATTGCTATTGGTTTGTCTTTTGCTGCATTTATCAAAGTGAAAGGTGTACAGTGTAACAACACAAAGCTTTGGTGCCAAAAACAAAACAAAAAAACAATGTGATGGATTATGGCGTGAGTTTCTGAAATTGCAGGTGGAAGTATTAGGCCCAACCAACATTTCTCATCTGCCACAGTCTTTGATAAAACATTGTGTCCAAAAAAAGAAAGAACAAAACAACAAGAACATAATTTAAAATGTTGTGAGTATTAGAAGAGCCAGATTTGGTGAATGTGTTGAGACATTAGTGTATGCTTTATATATTTCAGATGATGTCATGAAAATGAGATGAGTTAAATGAAAAAGTTCTTTAAAATCAAAATATTCAATTAAAAGTTTTAAAATACAATGAACTTTGAATTCATAAAGTGTAATGTTGATATCAATAAAGATAAATAAATGTTAAGCAATCAATCTCTGGGCAATAATCCTGGACAAAGTTTAAGTCTATAAAATGACAAGATGCTACTGTAGTTTGCTTCATGCTTTGCAAAAGACAAGATATGCTAATATACTAATATGATTTAACAGGTAAACACAGTGATAAATCACAAATGGAAGAATTAAATGTCAGCGATAAATGTTAAATGTTTGTTCAAGCAAAAATGAAAATTCTACAATCATTTACTCACCTTAATATTGTTCCAAACCCATATGATTTTCTTTCTTTTGTGGAACACAAAAGAAAATGTTAGGCAGAAAATTAGGAACTGACATCCATGAACTTCAATTGGTGGGGGGGTTGGAAACAGTGTCTACATTCCACAAAATTTCTCCTTTTGTGTTCTAAAGTTAAAAAGGAAGTCATGTCAGTTTGAAACAACATGAGGGTGAGTAAATGATTCATTTTTGGCTGAACTAATCCTTTAATGCAATGTGTAAAAATAGTTTATTTGTAACACTTCCATATTTTGAAGGGAAAGAAAGCAAATGACTCATTCAGAATTATCAGGGGATATTGCACAGACCTTGTTTTATTGCACTTAACAACATACAAAAATCTTTTAAAAACATAGACAGAACTGTAACAAATAGTGAGGAGTAATAATGTCCTTAAGTTGCTTCAACATGAGTTCTAAAATTAATAGAAAACAGAGAAATGTTCAACTGAAAAAGTTAGCTAACCAGTGTCATGAGATGCTTACTCTTTTAGGCTGCCACTAATCACATCATTTGCTATTTATTTCTCACTCCCATTTAAGCAACAAATACGTCTTATCAGGTGTGGTGTAGTTTCACTGATAAAACACATAATTTCAATGAGTTACATCTGCTCATTATTACTAACAGAACTGCAAAACCACAAGCATGACATTTTTGACTATCAGTGCTGGACTCTTTTTAGTAATACATGTCTTAAAGTTAAACTCAGAATAAAAAAAAATTAAAATAAATAAATAAACATTTAACATTAAATGCACAACAGAACCAAAACATAAGCACGTTTTTAATCAGGAAACTTTACAACAATTAAAACACAGCTGTACTGTATTTTTGCCTTCACATCAAAATTAACCAAAAACATTTTCAACTCAAACAGAAGAAGCTTATATGTCAGTTTTAAGACCAGATCTCATACTACCTACACTGTTCTCAGAATTATAATATGGGATCATATACAGTAAATATATATGATTCACCAAATCTAGATTAGATTGCCAACATGTCCTTAAAAATTACATTTTTGTTTTATTTGGTAAAGATCAAATCAGGTCTGCTGTTCTGTAGGAGTAGTTGTTAATTAATGCAGTGCTTAATTACATTAATTAAATTAAAAATGCCTGTGAATGATAATAGTTATTTGTGAATAGCAAACAACGATATTCCTGCAGTATCAAGATTTCATTAAGGATTGTTACTTTCTAATGTAATGCTGTTCAAAGTGTTACAGTGGGGCACATAAAGAAACATTTCATTATTTCATTAGCCTACTACATATCAAAATGTGTAACAGACACCTCTAAGTGGCACTTTATATAACACTACTGTATGTATGTTTGGTATGTAAACATTTACCAAAGACAGGGATATTTTTGGTTAATCAGTAATACTACAATTGTCTTAAAAATAGTTTTTTTTCTAGAAAATTTTCTTTTTCAAGGAAAAACACCAAAAGTGACAGATTCTTCTTAAATGTAATGAAACAGGAAAATCCTAAAACTCTAAACCACAATTTTTACAGACCTTAAGTCTAAAATAAATAAGACAAAATAACGCAATACATTGAGTGTATTGGATTGAGCTCTGTTACAAGAGTTAATAGAACACTTTTTGGTAGTAACTCTTTTGCAATGTCATGTATTTTTGTTTGAAACATGCTTGATTGTGTCCTTTAATATTTCAGAATAAAAATATGCAAAAGGTGAGGCTATAGGAAATGTCCTGTGTGCTGTAAACATTTGATACACTTTCTATAAATTCATCACATCTTGTGTTTTGAAATTGATTTGTGTTCTCTTCAAGAAGCTCAGTATGTTATGTAGAAATACCTCAGAGGTACAGTAAAGAGTACAGTATCGAGTTTAGCAGGTGATTTGTTTCAAGCAGTGTTTAGAACTAGCCTGCTCTCAACCTACCAGACTCATCTAAGCAGAGTCAAAGTTATATCGTTCACTAACGTGGCATCAATCTATGGCTGAAATAACTGCTACCAATAAGGCAGTGACTGGGGGTAAAATATGGTTATCTAGGTTTAGATCTACCCTACAGCTACGAAAACATGCCAAATGGAATCTAGAGCTTCTCAAAGCAGATGGAGCAAAGCAGGAAGATGGCATACAGGAACATGAGGCCAAGACCTAACCTCCGGTCCAGCCTCCAGTGGTTCAGGTGCACGCTCAGTACCTGCAGACAGAAAACAGCCCATGTGAGAGTTTGTCCACCCCTCTGTTTATGAAAACTAAAAAAATAGATGAATGAATACGTTTGAGGATATACAGTTCAAATTCTGAACTCACAGTGAGAAAAACAGAAGCAAGGAGTAGAATCACTGAGTACACCAGCCCCTTACTGTTGATGAAGACCTGGAGGAGTAGAATTTACAAGAGAGAATGCAAGAAGAATATAAATGTTTTAGATATGTTTTATCTGATTTGTTCAATTTATATTCAGCAGACAGGTCATAAAATATGCAAAGCTAGTTTTATAAACACTGTTTTTTATTAATTAACCATCTGCAGTCCATCAACTGCTCGTATACATAAAGCGAGAACCAAGACATTAGAAGCATGGAGTATTGCTTTTGATAATGTAAAATCCTTTATTTCTTAGCAAAAGAAAGAAAGTCATACACATACACTATATTGCCAAAAGTATTCGCTCACCCATCCAAATAATTGAATTCAGGTGTTCCAATCACTTCCATGGCCACAGGTGTATAAAATGAAGCACCTAGGCATGCAGACTGCTTCTACAAACATTTGTGAAAGAATGGGCTGCTCTCAGGAGCTCAGTGAATTCCAGCATGGTACTGTGATAGGATGCCACCTGTGCAACAAGTCCAGTCGTGAAATTTCCTCGCTACTAAATATTCCACAGTCAACTGTCAGTGGTATTATAACAAAGTGGAAGCAATTGGGAATGACAGCAACTCAGCCACGAAGTGGTAGGCCACGTAAAATGACAGAGCGGGGTCAGCGGATGCTAAGGCGCATAGTGCGCAGAGGTCGCCAACTTTCTGCAGAGTCAGTCGCTACAGACCTCCAAAGTTCATGTGGCCTTCAGATTAGCTCAAGAAAAGTGCGTAGAGAGCTTCATGGAATGGGTTTCCATGGCCGAGCAGCTGCATCCAAGCCATACATCACCAAGTGCAATGCAAAGCGTCGGATGCAATGGTGTAAAGCACGCCGCCACTGGACTCTAGAGCAGTGGAGACGTGTTCTCTGGAGTGACAAATCACGCTTCTCCATCTGGCACGATGGACGAGTCTGGGTTTGGCGGTTGCCAGGAGAACGGTACTTGTCTGACTGCATTGTGCCAACTGTGAAGTTTGGTGGAGGGGGGATTATGGTGTGGGGTTGTTTTTCAGGAGCTGGGCATGGCCCCTTAGTTCCAGTGAAAGGAACTCTGAATGCTTCAGCATACCAAGAGATTTTGGACAATTCCATGCTCCCAACATTGTGGGAACAGTTTGGGGATGGCCCCTTCCTGTTCCAACATGACTGCGCACCAGTGCACAAAGCAAGGTCCATAAAGACATGGATGAGTGGGTTTGGTGTGGAAGAACTTGACTGGCCTGCACAGAGTCCTGACCTCAACCCGATAGAGCACCTTTGGGATGAATTAGAGCGAAGACTGCGAGCCAGGCCTTCTCGTCCAACATCAGTGTCTGACCTCACAAATGTGCTTCTGGAAGAATGGTCAAAAATTCCCATAAACACACTCCTAAACCTTGTGGAAAGCCTTCCCAGAAGATTTGAAGCTGTTATAGCTGCAAAGGGTGGGCCGACGTCATATTAAACCCTATGAATTAAGAATGGGATGTCACTTAAGATCATATGCATCTAAAGGCTGATGAGTGAATACTTTTGGCAATATAGTGTATATGATGGCATGAGGGTGAGTAAATGATGAGAGAATTTTCATTTTGGGTGAACTATCCCTTTAAGATTTCGCCTTATTTTGCATTAAGTTAGTGCTATTTGCCTGGCGCAATAAATGTTGCGCTATTAAACTGAATTTTATTCATAAAAGATGTTTTGGTACTTTTTTAGTGTGCATGGCAGCAGTAATTAATCAAATGGTGATCAAATGATGAAGAAGAGTGTTACATCCAGACATATATAGAGATGCACAATGTAGTCAAGTACGATTGTGCCTTAAAACAAATGTCTTAGGTGCACGGACTGCAATGAAGCCGTATAATCACAGTAAAGTATGTGAGACTGTGGTATGCTGCATCTTCCACAATCTAGCACTCAGAACAAGTCTGCAAGATGGGGAATTACACTGCAAAAATTGTGTTCAGCACCAATTTTGTTGGTATGTTTGTGCCATTGCTGGATTTGCATAATTATTTTAATGTATCAGGTACTAAAACAATAAAGACATATGGTTCAATTTAGCAGCACAATCCTTTCTTAGTGAATTTCCCCCTGGAAAAAAAAAAAAGGAAAAAGAACGAAAAGTAGAACATAAAATAGCTCACCGTTGACCCATAATCAACCACTAGTGTGCGCAGAGCCCATGGAAATCCAAGACCCAGCAGAATGTCAAAGATGTTGCTTCCAATGGAGTTAGACACTGCCATGTCACCCATACCTGCACCACCAGAATAATCAATTCATCTGACTATCAAATATACTGATGTGACTTAAAACTGAATATGTGGTCAAGAAAGGGAAGAGTGGGGTGTTATCTGCACCTTGACGGGCAACTATGAGACTAGCCATGCAGTCTGGGACACTGGTGCCTGCAGCTAAAAATGTAATACCCATGACAACATCTGGAATGTCCAATGTAAAACTGATGATGGTGACCTGAAACAAAAGAACAAATAAATTAAACATTCTTAGTGTAGGTCCTAAATGTAGGTGTACCCGGATACAATGAGGTACAATTGCTAATTAAAACCTAAAACCTAAAACCTTAAAACCTAAAATCTTCCAAAAAGATTCCCAATCAATAAGCAGATTCTTCTGTGTCATTCACATTCCATGAGACTGACACTAAGCTGAGTGGAACTGACACTGATTTTAAGGGCTATTCTTACCATCCACACCATGAGGTAGGAGAATACGGCAATCCAGAGTATGGAGGCCACAAAGGTAACCATGAACCAACGCTCCCAGCGTGGCAAAACACAATTGGGCACAGTGTAGTACAGCAGGCAGCCTAAGGGCCATGAGAACAGCCACTTCACTTGCTCCCAGTGCCCCTCTGTGAACAGAAGCACTTCATCAGAT
Source organism: Myxocyprinus asiaticus (assembly GCF_019703515.2). Classification (NCBI taxonomy): domain Eukaryota; kingdom Metazoa; phylum Chordata; class Actinopteri; order Cypriniformes; family Catostomidae; genus Myxocyprinus; species Myxocyprinus asiaticus. The sequence goes on along the minus strand of NC_059370.1, from coordinate 27,041,884 downwards.
TCAGTACACACCTAAATTAGTTCAAAGATTTCATACTAGGCTCTTTATCGCCACCTAAAGGACAAAGACAGTGGTTACTACAACAGTATTACAGCCCACAAAGTCCACACAAAAAGAGACCACAGTGAAAATCTGGGATGCTTTTTTTATTATTATTATTATTATTAAACTTGGAAATAAAAATAACATTTTAGGATTTTTATATTTTTTAAACAAAGAAAAGTTATGACGTGAAAAGAAGAAGAATATTTACAATTCTGCACTATTTCTTGGTTAACAATCAAATGTAAGCAAATCTGTGACATTGACCATGTTGAACAAATACAGGCAAAGCTAAGAATTCAGTAACATCACAAGATACTCTTTGGAACATTCTCACATCATGCTAGGTTGCTTGGATCATCAGGTTTGTAAAAACTAAAAATTGTTATGCTGATAATATCATTTGAAACGAAAAGGTTACAGACTTTTGGACAAACTTTAATGATGATTCTTGAATAAATTACAAGTAAAGAAATATCAATCATCTGGAGAGATCATTAGTTCATAATTTACATGTCATACTTTTATTGAAGGTTTTCAAACACTTCCCCTTTAGAGAGTCTCAAATTTCAAGTTCGTCACCAATCCTGACATTTTCAGCTATTTTTCAGTTGTTCTGCAGAGATGGAGTTAATTTGATTGGAAATCACATCAGCCCAAAGAGATCTGAGAGCTTTCATCACTTTACTATAATCATAACACTTAAGTGCATGAATCTAAAATGCATGACTCCATTATCTACAAATGGCTCAGACTAATGGATTATGGTCCTTAAAGGGCAAAAAATTAGGACCATTATTCTAATCAGGATTTGGAAAAGAAAAAAAAAAAAAAAAATGTGAAAGACAAATGAACCATAAGAAACTGACATTCTAAAAATTCGGTACATTCATATTGTTTAACTAAGATGTGTTGGTATTATTTACAAACATATCCACTAACCTGGCACAGTAAGCGGTCTGAAGGGTTGTTCCTCATCTCCCTCTTCCTCATCCTCTTCCTCCTCTTCTTTAGGCTGTGTGTCCTCTGTGTCTGCTATCCTTTCTAGCTCCCCTCCTTGGCCCCTTTTTCTGGGTTCCTCCAGGGGCTGCGTTTCACTCTCAAGGGTCCTTCCGTTTTCCAGGCCCCAAGGAACCCCCTCCATCCCTGGCCCATCTTGGCCAAGAGTGTCCCCTGCTCCACTGCCACTGCTGTCTCCAGGACTCCTGTTTCTAATGAGCCTCTGCCTCTGTGGAAGACAGACAGAGGATGTGAGAGATGTCCAGTTGGACACTGAGTGGGGTTGGAGAAAAGGAGACCCAATGTGAGATGAGAAATGGTGAGGACAGAGTTTCAGAGTAAAGTTGGCTGAATATATTGCAAGACCAAGGTAAAGCGCAGCCCACCAGGGCTTCTTAAAGATGACATGCTAGAGCTGTAAGAGTCAAGCCAATAAGCAGGTCATGTGGTGATTTTAAATGAAATAAAGCATTTGCCAAAGCAAACAATCAAATGGTTATAGAAGAAAAATGGAATTTAAACTGGATGCAGATAATGCCTAAACCTAGGAAGACATATAAGTAACTACAGTATCTCTAACTTTGGGAGCGTAAACAGTTGGTTATACAGGAAAATGACAGCAGACATTCTGTGGATATTCTGTGGCTCAACTGCTGTCCTACCTGTTGCAGAAGTTACAGTGGGAGGGTCCTATTACAGGACCCATAGGTACGAAAAATCATATGTGTGATTTCTGTAATATCTAAATTATTTATCCAAAACAGCAATAAAATTAAAAGGAGAGTGGAATCTCCTACTTCTCAGATTTTTCTCCTGACAAAAAGACCTCAATAATTTCACATGTATCTCCTCTAGAATTTCAGAAGAAATTTTAGAAATTTCTCACACTGTGCTCAGATTCGCCAATATACCAAAAAGATTTCAATATGAACTGAGCTTTATTATTTCTCCTAACAATTTTTAGGAGAAACTCTGGAAAAAATATTTTTTACGTGAGAAGTAAAATTAAGAATTAAGTGTAAAATTAAAATAATAATAATAATAATAAGATTAAGATAAGTTTTGTAAGATTTATGCTTAAAAAAGGCAATTTACCAATGTGGTAAGGAAAAATAAATGTAATTCAAGATATATTTTGTGATGAAATGCTGATTAAGAACATCTGAGACAAAGATGACATGTTTATGAAGCATAATTGAGTCTCCTGATTAAAATGTTTCACTGGGGACCTGAATTGACCCTCCCTTTAATCCATACATCAAAAGACTGATTTATTCCTTGTAGGGAAATGGAGCTGCTGCTGTTCCTTCCCAACATGAGCAGAGAGCGAGCAAGCATGCAGCCATTACCTCAGTGATGAGCATGCGTCCAGCCATGCTGAGGCGAATGCGGGGAGAGAAGTGGGGCGTGATCATGACACGAAGGCTTGCCTCTGAGAAAGAGAACTGGTGTGGGTGTAGACTCATCAACTCATCCACCATCACCACCGGGGAGTCCTGGCCACCCGCATTCTGACCTGAGAGAGAAAAGCATGATACTCTGTAATGCAGTCGCACAACCACACAGTACGCGCCACACAGCTCCATCATCCATCCCCACACACACCTTTCTTCAAGAGGATCATGGAGGTGTCACAGTGTGGGCTTGCCTCTCCAACCGACACATCTCTGCGCAGACTGCTTACCAAACACGGCTGACCTGGGATACCAAACCTCTGCTCGACCCAGCCCCAAATCTGACTGTTAAACCTTAAAATGAACACACACACAACCAATTATTACATAATCTGCTATGATATCTATAGAACCTTTTTACCAGTCAAAAACACTTATTACTTATTATTTCTACAATTTAGAATAACTGTAAAGTCATCAAAATGATGAAATAACACAGAAAAGTAAGTATGGGAATTATGTAATGACCAAAAATGTTAAACAAATCAAAACTACAGTATCTTGTATTTCACATTCTTTAAAGGAGCAATATGTAACATTGACATCAAGCGTTTAAAATGGGTACTGAATTGCCTCCCCCGCCACCTCCTCCCCAGACTCGAAGCTCACGCGGTTTGCCTGGTTGAGGACACGCAACAGGAATGAGCAAACTGGCAATGGCAAGCAATGAGCCTTACATTGTAAGTTGATCAGCTAATGTATACATTTGCAATATTTTTATTGTTTGCAAATTATTAACCAGCTCGTGTGGATTTTTATAACTCTGTCAATGTTAGCTAGATGTACTGCTGGCTTCCATGGCTGCAGCGCACTTTGTTTGCCCGCTAACTTGTTTCAAATCTGGCAACCCGGAGTGTTGAAATACTATTGGGAAATGGGCAGTGGGTTGGATCACACAGGCCAAAACACAAACAGAAATTCCGTCCCAAAATGGATATTTACTGGCTGTAGCATTGTTTTCGGAGAAGCCAATATTTCAATTTAGCATGTTTCCTAAATCTCTGATAACATATTATGATAATTTTATGCTTTAGTACAATAAATATATTACATATTGCTCCTTTAAAGTAGCCACTATTTGCCTAGATTACAGCTCTGCACACTCTGTGCATTCTCTCAACCAATTTTTTTTGTCTATGAAAGTAATTTCAAGCATCATTTAAGCATTAGCTTTTAGATGAAAAGGTTTTTAAGATCATGAGAAACACAGATTCAGTCAAGTGTCTCCAAACTTTTGATTGGTAGCGTAGGCCTATTTAAAAACTAAAACTGTACTTACTTCATGATAAGGATATAAACTCCATACATTGATATGAGGATTATCGTCTCCCACCTGCAACAGTGGTATTAAACGATAATGCTTAAATCTTTCATTTAAATCCCTCTACCCACATACATGAGCATTGTTAAACCTTTGAATAAACCCATGATGATTCTTGACACACTTACCAGATAACTTTTTCATCATAAATGACCTGAAAGTCAAAGACACATATACAAAAATGTTCTTAAGTCTGATTTCAATGCAGAATACAGACAAATATGGTGCTGTTTTAAAACAGTCCTGTAGTCCTATTTTAGTTTTACCAGAATCAAAGCCAACACAGAGAGAATGTAGTATGTAGAGTCACGGAAGAGCGGCCACCAGGTCAGAGAGATGGTCTATGTAGCAGGAATTACAGAAAAAAAGAAACAAAAAAATCGAAAGACAGTGATCTTTAAAGTTTCATATTTAGAGGTTTTACATATATGCATTTAGGCAAGTACGCTAGAGGCTGAGCATGAGGCATAGTACCTGTCCAGCAAATATGCCACAAACTCCGATGATGACCAGGATGTTAAAGACAGCTGATCCTACAATAGTGCCCACCCCCAGATCTCCCTTGGTGATGAACACACCTGATATGAAGAAAAAAACATGTTATTGACCACTTACTGACAATAGTGTATTAACAGTCATTGCTGGAGGTCATTTATACTGACCAATCAAAGAGGTGAAAAGCTCAGGGGCGGAACTGCCTGCTGCCATGAAGGTGGCACCTGCAACATCCTCACTAAGATGCAGGTTCTGAAAATGCAAACACTAGCTCACAACATGGACTGAAATTTCCTAGTAACATTAAACTTCCTGCCATAAAGAACAAACTCTCACCTCAGAGATTTTTTGCAGAGAGGGCACAAAGTAGACATCACAGACAATTGCAAGGGCATAGAACATGTAAACTGCCTGTGGTCACAAAAGCACATGGGGGACAGTTTAGCAGAGAGACTGTTGTTTATCAGCAGTGTCACACAAAACAGTATTTAATCTTAATGAAAAAAAAAAAAAAAAAACAGAAAAATAAATGCAGGGAATATTTGCACATGGTGTAAATAGCACCTGCCACACAGTACAACTATTTGCACTCCAGTAGTCTGGTGGAAACTGAGAAATTGAGAAATACTGCACCCTCTTGTGTCACTGCCGTGGCATGGGGTGTTGCGTCTGTGGGGATGAAATTTTCTTGTGCGGATGACCCGGTTTCGATCCCACCTTTCATCGCACTTTTATTCCATCCTGTTTCCTGTCTACACTCTTAATATTTTCTTTAATACTACTTTTAATAATAAATAAAAATAAATATAAAGGTTGATTTCCTTGCAGTGATTTGGTCGCAGTGAAGGTCGGGAGTTTAGAGAAAGGTTTGATTCAGGTAAAATTAACCATGGTTTTACTATGGTAATATTGTAATAACCATGTTTTTTTTGGCAGAAGCCATAGTTTTAATTCACTTAACCATGGTGTTACTACAGTAATATGGTGTAAATATAGTAACCGTGTTTTATTTTGTGGTGATTTGACTCAAAAATTCCACAGTGATATGATGGTTTCTATAGTAAAACCATGCTTAACTTTTGTAAGAGAAGGTTAAGGTTAGGTTTAGGGGTATAGGGGTTGGTGTAGGGTGTCTGTGGGACTCTAAAAACACACAATAAAAATGCTACAGTGATGCCCCTTTACTATATGTTTGTCACAGTTATTCACTATTCTATTCTGTGGACTCTTATTTTGATATGGTTTTTGTGTCATCCTTAGTTTCCTCTGGACTACACTTCCCATAATGCACTGCCCTCATCACTGCCATATGTGTGTCAGTTCTTGTATTGTTACATTGTGTTTAGTTGGTTATTTGATAATTAGCATTATAGTTTGTTCCACTCCAGCGAGTTTCCTTGATTATTCCTTGTATTTGTTCCACTCCAGCGACTACTATTAAAAGAATGAAAAGTACTCATGCGTCTCCTCTCTTCCTCTCCAAGAACCCAACATTACAGAAGAACCGACCTGACAAAGAATACGTATCCACTTACCTGTTCCTCTAACATCCTCCTCTACTCCAGCGATCCCACTCTCATAGAAAGCCAGACCTCGATGAGCACATCATTGAGCATGGAGCTAACAGGGGTTTTCATGGAACTGTTCAGGCAGGATCTGTTCCCCTCTTGGAATATTCCACCAAGTTCTTCCAACTCGCTGCAACATCCATCATATCGGATTTGTACCTCAAGTCCAATTACGGTATGGGTTTAAACTTTCACTGAACAACAGCGCTTCCAGAGGCGGAGAATCTCTCCCTTGCAGATTATATCCTTGCCACACTGAACATCCATCGTCCTTCGCTATCTTCCATTACCACGGTTACTCCTCTCCCAGCTTTCTCCCCTCACATTGTGGGTTTTGGCGAGAACCCCGTGCCACCTCCTTGCTCCTCGCTGTCCACGGCTCCTCACAAGCCAGCCACGGTTAGCGAGCCAGTGCCCATGCCGGCCACGGTTAGCGAGCCAGTGCCCATGCTGGGCATGGTTACCGTCCCAGAGCCAATGCCTGTAGACTCAACCGTCCCAGTGCCAATGCCTGTAGCCTCGACCGTCCCCGTAACCACACTCCCTGCTTCCCCAGACTCTGCCAACGCTCACAACCACGTAGGTCGTTCCCCAGTCTCTGCCCATGTTTACGGCCACGGAGGGCGTTCCCCAGAATCTACCTGTGATCATGACCGCAGAGGTCGATCCCCAGTCTCAGCCTTTACACTCTACCACGTGAGTCACTTCCGAGCCTGCCGCGGCTCTTAGCCCCGAGCCTGCCACGGCTCTGCCTTCCATGGCCTTGTCCCTCGATCTTCCTATGGCTCCGCCATCCACGGCTCCGCCCCTCGCGGCTCCACCATCCACGGCTCCACCCCCAGAGTCTTCCAGGGCTCCGCCTACCTTCATCGAGCCTCTCCGGGCTCCGCCTGCCTTTGTCGACCCTTCCTTGGCTCCGCCTTCTTTGTCTCCTACTGCTCCACCATCAATCCCTGGATCTCCCCCTCCTACGGCTCAGCCCATCCACCACACTCTCCACTACCTGTGTCTTAAAACCCCAATCTTCCTGTGGCTCTGCCAGCTCCTCCTCTGGTTCCTCCCCTTGAGACCCAAATCTTCCATCCTCTTGTTGCTCCATCTCCAGACCCATCTCCGGCTCTGCCATCGAGACCTCAAGTCCCTACTCTGCGGCCACCTCCCAGGCCTCCTGATCCAGTCCCAGTCCTGCGGCCGCCCCCCAGGCCCCTGGATCCATTCCCAGCCCTATAGCCGCCCCCTAGGCCTACTGTTCATCTTCCTTGGATCCTTCTGCATCACCCTACCCTCCTCGTCCATCTTTGGGGTACCAGGAGACACCCTTTAAAGGGGGGGTAATGTCACAGTTATTCACTGTTCTATTCAGTGGACTCTTATTTTGATATGGTTTTTGTATCATTCTTAGTTTCTCCTGGACTACACTTCCCATAATGCACTGCCCTCATCACTGCCATCTGTTCCCAATCTTCCTCACCTGTCCTCCATTTCCTCACCAGCACCTGTGTGTATAAATACTCTCCAGTTTTATTCATTGTCAGTTCTTGTATTGTTACATTGTGTTTAGTTGGTTATTTGATGTTTAGCATTATAGTTTGTTCCACTCCAGCAAGTTTCCTTGATTATTCCTTGTATTTGTTCCACTCCAGCGATGACTATTAAAAGATTGAAAAGTGCTCCTGCGTCTCCTCTCTTCCTCTCCAAGAACCCAAATTTACAATGTTAGTATTTAATTAGAGGGTGCAAATAGAATTTGCTACTATTTGCACTTAGTGCAAATATGTTTTTTGTTGTTGCTATCTACAAAAAGGGCAAATAGCCTCTGTCAAAAAAAAAAAATCATGCAAATCAGATCAAAAACAATCTTACCCAAGGGTAAGCAAATTTAATTTAATATATATTATGCTTGATTTAGTTTAGTTTTTTTATTTTACTATAAATCCTCATCTGGCACTAAAATATTCTATGGCATCTTACCAAATTGTAAGCTTTAATTCTACAATCAAAAGAATGTACAGATTCAGAAGAAATAACATTTAAATTGCCCTTCATATAGAGTATTTTTTCAAAACACACAAAAAACCACTGACAGAAAATGCACTTGCATGATATGGTCAATCATTGCATCACACAGCTCCCATTACATTTATCATCATACTTTGTCATACTCACGCAAAACACATGCAGTAGAACTGCCCCATGCCTCCTCTGATCCTTAGTGAAGATGTCTTCTGGAAATTCATGGATAGCTGGGTGGATGAGTGAGAGGACCATTAGGAACATAAGTGGAAACATTACAGGGAAAATATGCAATCCAGAGAAAGCCTAAACATATTCTGGAATCCCTTAATGCGCAATATGACACTTGCTCAACCTTCCCAACTGTATCTGTTGATAATCAGACTACAATGACACAAAACTCACCCAAATCTTAGTACCAGTGGTGGATTCACAGAGGGAAAACAGGCTTGCATTCAAGAAAACATGTTTTCCCAGTCAGATGCTGCAGTGGCTAGAAAAGCCTTATCTTGTGTTAGTGAGTTTTTATTGGCCCTAAGTATTTGACATGCTGGGAAGACCTAACCATACACATTCAGATGCATATACAGTTCTTTGGGGATAGTAAAAAAACTTTGAAAGGTGAAGTTATTTTGTGTTATTTGTAGAAAAATAACCTAAATATAATCAAGTGTTGCGCTTTCTTGCTTTATTGGTCTAGCCCCCTTATCAGAGAATGTGTCACATTTAACTCATTTTTGTTGAGAAGCTTATGTCTTTGGTAACTAAGTGCCAATTGAATTGACCAGCCTTTTAGCTCATCTGTAATAGTGTAGAGAGGCCAGGAAGAGTGGTCCTGGTTAAATCCTTAAATCCGAGGATTGGTAATACTTCAGCCCACTGCAATCAGTGTGAGGACTGGCCTTAAATAGGCAAGTTGTCTCATAAACAGCTGTTAAATAAAGAGATAAGTGAGGAAATTACACCCCCATAAATGCACAGATAAGTAATAATCAAATCCTTTCTGATTTTGAATTTCCTCAGAAATTTATTTTAGAATCTATGGAGATTAACATTGTGTGTAATTTAGCCAATATACATATATATATATGATCAAAAATATGCATTTAAATTATCATTAGGAATATTAACTATGCATTGTAATATGACCTAAAAATGATCTCAACAAATTCCCTTTTATTAAAATGATATATGTGGATCTATGGAATCCTTGATTAACTTGACTAAGGTAGACTATTATCGGGTTTACAGAATCAATGATTTTTCACACAGATGCTACATATGAGATAATTGGTCTGGGGGAGATCAGAGTTGTCACATGCTTTGATATTTTTAGTACACAAGCATATCTTTATGTAACTCAGAAAAAAACACTCACACAGAGAGACAAAGGTAATAGGAGAGAAAAAAGAAAAGACATTAAATAGAGAAACACCTTTGTGGATGAGTGATTTGTGGACTTGATTGGAGGAAAAAAGAGCATATGACGTATTTCTCTAAAGTGCAACCCTCTGAATGCTTAAAACGGACCATCCGCTGTTCTGAAATTAGGGATTCCGTTGCTTAGTAACACAAGCCTCAAAGGGAGCTTGACTATGATGAGGGCACCTGTCTGCATCATTTCACAGAATGAAAAGGCAGGGGGAAAGATGGCGAAAAAAGGAGGGATGTGATAGAAACAAGCAAGTGAAAAAAGAGGGAGAGATGGAGAGAGAGCGAGGCAGAGACCTGATCTGGGTTTCACTCACCAGCTCTTGGTGTGCTTGATGTGTGGTTCTCCTCTACACTCTGCTGGGTTAGTTTACGCTGGGCCCAGATAAGCTCAGGATACTCTATGGAATGGGCTGTAAAAATAAATAATATATACAATATACATACATTTTTACTTAAAAAGTTTTAAAAGGTCAATGTTAAAAAAGTGCAATTTTATATGTTTATATCAAAGTCATTGCACTGGTTATAAAGCTACTCAACTCTGTAAAACCTAATTAGTTCACCATACTTAGATTTTGTAAGGCAATCGCTTTGCATGCTTTTTCTAAGTAAACTTACTTATTTGGCTCAAGTTAACTGAACTTAATTTTTTAAGCAAATTTAACTAGTTACAAATAAACTTAACTCATCTGTGATTAAAGTATTGCTGTTTTTATTTAAATATATTAATTAAGTTATATCATGCCTTATACAGTATAAGGGGAATTTATGACTGGACTCTAGGTTACCCACATTGGATTCTACTCAGTACTTCTTAGTTCACAGAAATCTGCACTTTTGTAAAGTACAGTTGAGTAAAGAAGAATGGCCTAAATTGAACAGGCTCCAAGTTCAGTGGTAACACTATTCACCCTAATGGTAACTTCACAAAAATCACAACTATCAACCAGCTACAACAAAACAACAACAATAGTCATAAGAATTATTATTATTTTTAAATAACAATTATTATTTTTTGACATAAGTTCCCTTGTTTTGACCAAACATACATAATTTATTCAAGCGCAGGGGCTTATGGGTATTCCACACAACCACAACTTTGTACTTGATCATTTTGAGTAAGTAGTACTCATAGCCTACATTTAAAGAACGTATATATTCGAGTTATGATTCCAAAATGTGAGACATTTCAAGTACTGTTTAATTAGGATCACTCAAATGTTTTTATTAATGACAACTTTAGGGTTTAGAGAGTAACAGTATCTTTATTTTATCTAGTAAGAATAGTAAAAAAATTAGGCTTGAGTAAATTGTTTTTTTTTTTTTTTGTTTTTTTTTTACAATTTGAGAAAACGATTAGTATTTACAGTGAAGGCAAAATATAAATGATATACAGTGGAGTCCAAATGTCTAAAATCATCAGTAAAAATGATTCTATTTGGCATTTTTATAATATTAATGCAATTTATTTTTCATTACAAATGAGAAATTCAGGATTTCTTAGTATTTGGTACAGTATGTCTCCCTTTTGCTTTAATGACGGCATGCACTCAAGTTCCATGTTATCCTACAGTAGCATTATTTGAGAATAATTCCATAGAGCATCATCTGTGCTTTAATGGATTAAAGGAAACCTTACCTTTTGTTAAAAGTAGTTAACATGGTCAATGTCACACATTTGCATATTTGATTAGAGACCAATAAAAGGTGCAGAGTTTTAAATAATGTCTTATTCATTTTATATCATAATGATCCTTTGTTTAAACATTTTCAAAATCATAAATCTTATCCCATATTTTCAATGAGCTCAGACCTAGAGACCAGTGTCCCACTGTATAAATTATTCATTTTAAACCACTAAATAACATTACATAAATATAATCACAATTATAGCTACTCCACAGATATCTATCAAACCTAAAATCCAAATGATTTAAAAATGCTTGAGGCAATCAGAATGTCTCCTCCCCTCTCAAGTTTCCATGGAGACCTGATCCAAAAGCAGTGATTAATGAGTGGTGTGGAACTCAATGTGAGCCCAGAGAGGGTGTGGTTTACTCAAGAACCAAAGGACAAAGATAGTTCTCATTTGCATATGCAAACTAATCAGTTCCAAATATAACTACAAAAGGCGAACTGCCTGCTTAGTCAAATATGCTGAACAAAATTTCTCATTTAAAGAGTTAGTTCATGCCCAAAAGAAAATGTTGTAATCTTTTGCTCCCCCTCATGTCATTCCAAAGACAAAAGGAGATGTTAGGAAGAATGTTAAGGACTGACAGCAATAATCACCTTCTACTTACATTGTATGGAAGGAAGATGCAATGACACTGAATGGTGACTGAGGATAACATTCTGCCCAACATCTCGTGTTACACAGAAGCGTAAAAGATGACAGAATTGTACTTTTGGGGCTAAAACTTGGCAATAAAGCTAATTCTGATTATGATTCTGAAATATCCATTTAAGACAATGGTAGCAATAAATATCATTCCAGAATGTGTAACTAATATGTAATAACAAACATATAGTTAATTTTTCTGCAGAACTACCCGTTAATCTTTTGTGAACATAAACAAGAAAAAAGCAAAAGATCAAGTAAAAGTGGTCAACTGATAATGACCTTCATTTTTAAAGCTCTTCAATCATGCAATCATTGTTTTTTACATCTGTAAATCAGTGTCTAAACCTGCATAACACTTGACATGCTTACGATTAAAGGTATTGTGGAAGTAAAGCTCCAGTTACTAAAAATCATCACGACAGTCAGCTGTTGATTCCAACGGCACTTTTTAGAAGCTGTTTAACATTCAGACTCAGCCTCCCAAGGGAACTCATTACTCACATAGACAAAGCTAGAAAGTTAAAGGCACTGCGAAAAGATCAAATAATAAGCAAAAAAGAAGATGACGCAAAAGAAGCAGGTCAGATTTTACTTTTTTTTTTTTTATTCCTCAACCCCGTCAGCATCCGTGTGCGCTTTTCAACAGAATGTTTCAGCACCCACGGGCATGTGATCTCTGTTACAGCTCATTACTGACTTCAGTCCTCAGTCTTAATTCAAACCTAAACATATGGTAGGTTCCCATGCACTTACTACTTCTTACTCTGCTCATTTAAGTGTCATAAAAGAGCCATTTAAATCCTTTTTTCTGCTCTGCACCTAAAATACCCCATAAAAACACTGGAAGTTTGGCATCTCTAAAAATGGAATCTGTGCTTATTTAATAGACTGAACTGAACCAATCTTCTCTGATGTATGAGGAAAATCAAAAGCCCTGCTGATCCCAACATTTCAGCCTCTGAAGAAGAGTAATAGTGAAGACCTGAGAAACAGGTGTGATGTCCAGGTAATAATGCTGCAGAGGTGCTGTGGAGGTCACAGTCGAATATGTCAGGCTGAAGCTGCTGTCACAGTGATGCCCTTTAGAGACAGGCAATTATGTGCCTGCTATGCTCTGCCACCCCTCTTGCCCTGCTCTTCCAGTAATGCTTTTGGGGGGTTTCAGAAGATATGATCACCTGATGCTTTCAAATGATGAAGTTCAGTAATATGTTCTTCATAATTAGGTTAAATCATAAACACCATTGTTGCTACTCATACTGTAGATTCACATCCGTTATATTGAATAGCATACTGTATAAAACATACGGGGAAAAAAATCACATCTCCAACACCACAATGGAAAGAGTCTCCACAGGCTTTGGTTAAATGTATGTAGGTCACATCAAGCACCGCATATAACGGGTAACAAGGGACATTAAACGAACGTTTAACGAAATAAGTATCGATCCCCACTATATGCATTTGATACATTGGTGTTAATGGCACATTAATAATGGGGAAACGCACCTGTTACGTGAAGAATTTGAGCGAAGCAGGTGACGGCGATGAGCCCAACAGCACATATTAAGCGCCTATAGAAGACCCGCTGCCGTCTGGATGTCAACACCGCCTTCATCCCTCCACCACACCTCTCAAAACATGACCATCGAAGAGACAAGCCCTCTTCCTTGATTCACACCACCTATATTACACTCTTGCTTCTTAACATATGGCGCACTGGCGGGTTTACATTCAGCCATACGCTTGTCGCGTGAGCGTCCTGTCGCTTCGTCAATAAAGGCTCATATCATCATCATTCTCTTACTGATATCCATCCGCTTTCGGATCTGTAGTTATGTACGGTTACAACAAAAGGTGTTAAATTGCGGCCGAGCTTGAAAATAACAGATATATTTCAATGTTTGCACATATTGTCTCAGCTTATACGCATTCTAATCACATCCACCTCCATCTGCGCCTCTCTCTCTCCACACAGCAGCGCGACTCCGTCACTGAGGGTGTTTCCCAGACTCACAACTGCGCCCTCATGTATGCTTGAGAATAAACCAAGTATAACAACGTTATCCAGCTAGCGAAAAAACATAATTGTCTAATGTTTACTTACTGGTAAGGTGCCCCCCCCCCAAAATATTCAGACACTTTTAAAACCTGTCACTGCTTTTGATTACGAAATACCACACCAAATTGCAATTATTTCAGGAAATGTAGGACAACCTTTCGAGCAAAACATTTAACAGATAATAGTTTGCTAGTTTGTATATGATACAGTGTGAAACAGTTATAAGCCCTACTAATCAAAATTCAGAGTTAACAACATTTGGACAATTTATGTCCATAGGTAAATGAATAGTTCACCCCAAAATTACTCACATTTGCTCACCCTCATGCCATCCCAGATGTGTGTGACTTTCTGTCTTCTGCTGAACACAAACAAAGATTTTTAGAAGAATATCTCACATCTGTAGGTCAATACAATGTAAGTGAATGGTGGCCAGAACTCTGAAGCTCCAAAAAGCACATAAAGGCATCATAAAAGTAATCAATGACTCCAGTGGTTAAATCTATATCTACAGAAGTGATATGATAAGTGTGGGTGAGAAACAGATAAATATTTAAGTCCTTTTTTTTTTCTTTTACTATAAATCTCCACCTTTGACTAGTCCCAACAAGAATGCGAATTGCCTAAAAAAAAAAGAAAAAATATTGTGAAAGTTAAAGTGGGGATTTATATTAAAAAATGACAAATATTTATGTGTTTCACAAAAAAAAAAAAAAAAAAAAAAAAAAATTATCATATCGCTTCTGAAGATGGATTTAACCACTGGAGTCGTATGGATTACTTTTATGCTGCCTCTTTTGGAGCTTTTTGGAGTTTTACATTTTTGGTCACCATTCACTTGCATTGTTAGGACCTACAGAGCTGAGATATTCTTCAAAATAATCTCATTTGTGTTTTGCAGAAAAAGAAAGTCATACACATCTGGAATGACCTGAGGGTGAGTAAATGAGAGAATTTTCATTTTTGGGTGAACTATCCCTTTAACCAGTTTACTCTGCTAGGGCACCCGTGTTTAAAGTAAATGTAAAAATAGCTAAGTTACAGTATTTTAATTCTGAGAAAAGGTTTAGCATCATTTGATTGCAGATGCCACTTTGATGAAGTTCAGTAAAATGTTCTTCGTTCATAGTGAGTCTAATAATTAGTTGGTCATGCACATCATTACTGCTGCTCATATTGTAGATATACATTTATTATATTGAATAACAAATAACACATGAAAAAAAAAATCTTCCACATCTCCACCACAATGAAAAAAGTCTCCACTTAAAAGGCTTCAGTTGATTGGTGTAGGGTTTAGCATTATTTGATTGTACATGTCACTTTGTTAGATATTTTGTTGTCTAATGTAATGGTTTTTATATATTTTAAGTGTGGCTTAAATGTCCAAATATTTATGGGGCCACTATATCTTTCAGTGCACTGTTTAAACACTATTGTTTTTGTCTTGCTCTTCCTACATAGCAATCAATTCAGTGTCTGAAATGAAATAAACCAAAGCTTTCTAAGGGATATCGTGATAAGAATACACTTTAATGAATTTGCAATGCACAGCCCTAGTATGTTTGCGTAGGTCCATATAAGTGCCTATTACACTATTACACTGAAAATGACTCAAAATAATAACATAAAAGTAATTATTAACAGTGAATGTAAACAATATTCAGTGCCATACAAATAAAATGACTTTTATTGTATACCTCGGAAAAAATAAATTAATTGACAGCTTGGCATAAAGAATATTCACATTTGTTTAAACGTATTATTTGACACGTCAATGACTGTTAAAATGAGGAGTGAAAACAATTCATTCTGGGAAAAAAAAAAAAAGAGTTCCCTTCAAAACAAATAGATTATTTTCTTTTAGTAAAGCAATGACTGCACAAATAAACAAAAAAACAAAATTAAGTACTTGTTATATTTTTTTTTTAAATTGCACCACAGTATCCACATCAGATCCACCAAACAAACACCATTTAAAACAAATAAGGCTGTTGTAATGAGGAAAAAAATATTGTCAAGTGAAATTACAAATTAACGTCCATTTTTTGCTGGTTCTTCAGATAAAAAAAGAGCTGGAAACTGTTTGGTGGGAGAGAAGCATGCAACCACTGCTTCAGGCTCAACAACATGCCACTCTGCATCAGCTACGCCAATAAATTAAATCACAATGACAGAATGCCTATCAGTGCACACACCCTTTACTTTTTGGGCTCCAGTGAGCCAGTCACATTGAAGTTTATACCGTCTCCAGGCAGCAGGGATGGAATCAGTGGACAGAGCCAGCAAATGTACCAGTGCTTGTCCAGGCATTCTCTGATGTTTGCCAGCACTCCTAGGCTGTAAGGTTGGCGGGGGGAGTACCACTCACATGTGGCCCCTTAGCATCCTAATCATGTGAAAGAACAGGAAGGCAGCAACCAGAAGGAAGCCCACTACACAATGAACGCAAAAACGAATGCTCGTGTCGTCACCTGTCCTGTGAGGGGAGAAAAACAGATGTTCAGAGGTATTTTTGGTTAAATATTTTAAGGGGTTATTTTTTATCATTTATTTTTTTTCCCCTGATGTCCACATAATATTTGTCAAGTTTTATTGCGTCAAAACAGTCCTAATTTGGTTTTACATGACCATTCTCCACCCTCTCTCTCTCAAGCTTAGAAATAATGGGTTGTTGCTGCTATAAGATGCACTCTTCTTATGTAAAATGAGCAATGTCCACCAGCTGGAGGTGAAGCCACCGGAAGTGTTCAAGCGGCCATCTTTGTATGCCCAAATTGTCATAGAGCATCAATGACTGACAGGTGAAAAAGCCCGTTTCACCATCTCCGACCTCCGGATAGTTCAGTCGCATTTCACCCTCAAGTGACAATCATGTTTAATGTTAATTTGCTTGTTATGGGTGAAATTGTTACGAGGGTGAAGATATATGTGGATCGTGATGTCAGAGTATCCACCTGCCCCGGTGTTCAGCCTATCAGTGCATCACAACAAATACCAAAGGAAGTGGCAAAACTGTCCACAAATTGTAATGTAAGTAGGAAAAGCTGTAATATCTGCTTGTTTTGGGTCTTTTCCCTCAGAGGGTCCTTAAAAAAGTAAAACCATGATTTTTAATCCGCATAAAATTTCCAAGATTTGCCTGTTTTCATATTAAAGCACTCTCTGTAGTCATACATGGATACATGTCATGAATATGTGTTCGTTTGCCATTTAAACCTAGCATATCAATTGAATTTTGACCACCCTTCCTTTGCATGTCTCCCTCTGCGCGCCCGCTGCACGTGTGATTGAGGGAGAGAGAGTGCGTGCTCTTATTCAAGTGACTGCGAGAAAAATGAACTTTTTGATGAAAACAAAAAACAAGTAATTCTGAATAAACACTTGAATGTTCGCAATAAATATGTCTAATAATGTCTGTTTGCATCTTACCTCAGTTTCAGTGAACTTGTTTATATTCCGCTGATATGTTCGCCACTGAAGTAAGTTAGTTGAGCTATACTGTTTGATATAGATATACAGCTCTGGAAAAAATTAAGAGACCACTGCAAAATTATCAGTTTCTCTGGATTTACTATTTATAGGTATGTGTTTGAGTAAAATTAACATTTTTGTTTTATTCTATAAAGTACTGACAATATTTCTCCCAAATTCCAATAAAAATATTGTCATTTGGAGCATTTACTTGCAGAAAATGACAACTGGTCAAAATAACAAAAAAGATGCTGTTTTCATACCTCGAATCAAAATCAAATCAAATCAAATCACTTTATTGTCACACAGCCATATACACAAGTGCAATGGTGTGTGAAATTCTTGGGTGCAGTTCCGATCAACATAGCAGTCGTGACAGTGATGAGACATACGCCAATCTACAATAAACATCAAATTAACACAACGCAATTTAAACATCTGTTATACATAATTAAACTCGACTTAAAACATCAAATTAACACAACACAATTTAAACATCTGTTATACATAATTACACAACTTAAAACATCAAATTAACACAACACAATTTAAACATCTGTTATACACAATTACACTCAACAATATACAATAATAACATACATTGCACAGTATACAATATGCTGTTTTTGTTTTTTTTTTGTTTTTTTTGTTTTTTACTATATAGATACTATATAGATACACATTATTCAATAAAAATTAAAATATATATGAAAAAAGTATATATATAGAATGTACAGTATTGTACTGTATTGACATTCAGGCTGTCGGTTGATAGTCAGTTGTTAAGAGAGACATAATATAATGAATCATGCAAAGAAAACAAGTTCATATTCATTTTTAAACAACACAATACTAATGTTTTAACTTAGGAAGAGTTCAGAAATCAATATTTGGTGGAATAACCCTGATTTTCAATCACAGCTTTCATGCGTCTTGGCATGCTCTCTACCAGTCTTTTACATTGCTGTTGGGTGACTTTATGCCACTCCTGGCGCAAAAATTCAAGCAGCTCGGCTTTGTTTGATGGCTTGTGGCCACCCATCTTCCTCTTGACCACATTCCAGAGGTTTTCAATGGGGTTCAGGTCTGGAGATTGGGCTGGCTATGACAGAGTCTTGATCCGGTGGTCCTCCATCCATACCTTAATTGACCTGGCTGTGTGGCATGGAGTATTGTCCTGCTGGAAAAACCAATCCTCGGAGTTACTAATACTAATTACTAACTAACTCGCTCGGGCTTTCAAGAAGTAGGAAAAAATCCAGACTTTAATAAATAAATAATTACATGTGTGGGACGTTTGCGTTGTGGAGATGTACAGGCAGATTTCTGATATAAAATCTGTGATTGAATGACTAATGTTTACTCACTGAAATGAGATGATTTTCAACAGGCACAATAGGCATATTGGGCATATCAATATGGTAGCACAGTGGCTTCACTGTTTTGACATCATAAGCGATCCAGTTCTATATTATAAATCAATGGTAATGTCAACTATGCACACGCTGAATGTTTCGCTGTCAGGAATGACATAGTTCGCCCTGCACCATCTTTCAATAACAACCTAATTGCAAATCCTGCATTTCATTCTGGCAGATCGCACTGAAATGTGTCACTAAAAAAATTTAAGTACAGACTATATTTAGTTAATAACCTTCTTAAAAATAAACTTTAGAGACTCTTTCCTAATTATGGGATCCTTCAGAAAGATTTGCAGAGCAGAAGGTGCTACACACAGCCAGGATCAGCACAGGTTTTGACAAACTTAACACACATTTCACTCTAACTGTTAGTTTTTATGGCATTTAGGAATAATAGCATTTTTCCTTCTCCTTCCTAATTACCTCACAAAACTGGGCCACGACTCTGAACAATGAACACTGACATGTAAACATGGGCAGTCATGTGTTAATATATAGACCTTATTCGGTGTAGCACTATATTTAATTTTTGACAGGAATGAAAATGAGACTATGAGGAACAGACGTACAGTCTTTTCAATGGGTTGTACTGTTGTTTAAAGTAGTATTGAGCTTTCAGCTGATGAAATATTGAAAACATCTTTCCAAAAACATTTCAGAACACCAAAACCCCCAGAAAACATGAGTTGTAAAAATGAGATGTGATCTACAGTAGGACCTTTTGCAGCTTTATACAGTGCATGCCATTGAAGAGACACATCTATCCCTCATAGCCTCGATTTCACTCCCATCAAAATTAAAGGTGCACCTTAGTACATTTTTCCCCATTAAAAAAGTTTGACTCCTAAAGAAATTATATGTAATTTTGAAATGTACGCATAAAATCGTGAACACTCACTTGAGATGAGGAGTCTAGCCAAACCAGTAACCTTAAAAAAGCTCTTTTATTCTACATGGAGTAGGGGCGCCCTCACAGGGGCTGCCATTTCAGAATCACTTGACCAGCTGAATAATACTCGCTTAAAGGAATATTCTGGGTTCAATACAAGTCAAGCTCAACTGACAGCATTTGTCACATAACAGTGATTACCATAAAAAATTATTTCGACTCGTCCCTCCTTTTCTTTAAAAAAGCAAAAATCTGGGTTCCAGTGAGGCATTTGCAATGGAAGTGAAAGAGGGCCAATTTTGTAATGTTTAAATATTCACGGTTTATAGTCACAAGTATAGTCACAAGACAAAAGATATGCATGTAAATATGATTTTAGTATGATAAAATCACTTATTAACCTTTTCTGTGTAAAGTTATAGCCAATTTTACAACTTTGTTGCCATGACGGTGTAATGCCAACAAACACCAAAATGCTAAAATGAATGTAAAAATTTCAATTTAAACAACTTTACGGCTCAAATAATACATGAGTTTTAACAGAAGAATAAATGTAAATGCATTTATAAAATTATAAGCTTCATATTTCTGTGTTTAAACCCTCCAAAAATTGGCCCCATGGATTGGTCAACCTGCACCGTCATCTTGCTCAATGCTGTGAGACACAATAAAAGTTCTCTGCTGTTTGTTCAGATAAATTTGTCAGAGTAAAATGTACACAGAGTTTCGTCTTCATGCGAATCAGCATTAGGACAATAATTGCCACGTGAAGCAATTTATAAGTGTGACGCGGCACACACACACATGTTGGTGCGGCTATCCGTATGAGGACTCTCCATAGACATAATGATTTTTATACTGTACGAACTATAGATTCTATCCCCTAACCCTACCCCTAAACCTAACCTTCACAAAAAACCTTCTGCATTTTTACATAAAAAAAAAAAAAGCGATTTTAAGCGATTTGAATTATAGGGATGTGACGAGGAGGAGGGCGGGGCCGGGCCATGACTACTCATGCCCGGCCCCCAATTGGGCTAATCAGCCAAGGAGAGGGATAAATGCAGCGGAACGCAGCAGTTCTGGAGAGAGAGAGCCACATGCAGCTGCCGTGTGTATATTTTTGTTCAAATAAATATTATTTTTACTGCTCAGCTGGTTCTCGCCTCCTCCTTTCCCATCCTTAACCCTGTTACAAAGGACACTAGAAATGTCCTCACAAACCACATTTATAGCATAATACCCTTGTAATTACCAGTTTGTAACCTAAAAAAAGTCCTCGTAAACCACCCCCCCCCCCCCCCCCCCACACACACACACACACACATTGTTTTAAATTGACATCAGTGTTTGCGTTTTTGAAATGAGAAATCATCAAAGAGTATTGAAAGAATCAGTTTATTTTCATTTTTACATGTTGCAGTGCAATGAACAAAGCAAGATGCGGTTCAGGGAATATACAGACTTAACGTAGGGTGCATCCAAAACAGATGAGCATTCAGTGAATTATAACAGCTACAACAGTAAATAACAAATGATAAATAATAATAATATTAATAATAATAACAAATAAATTGGAAGATATTATTACATTTAATATTTAATATAAGGCAATAAGTATTTACATGGCAGTGAAGAGTACTCATTTCAAGCTGGGAATATGGGTAGCCTTTAGCTACTTGGTTGTATACGCGGCAGTTCCCTTACAACTCAGTACACTTGACATTGCATGCAAACGCATATGGGGAGCTGCCCTTCCACACGACCTTGTTGAAACCTCTCTACAATAATGGCAATATTCTAATATTGACTATGGTGTTTGAGCTATGGTTTTTATAGCTGTCTGCTATAAAAGCAGGTGCACAAACACCATTCCTCAGAATTTTCTTCCTTCAAGACACCGATTCATCTCTCATCTAGAAGCCTTTGTAACAGGTAAAGGATGGGCAAGGAGGAGGCGGGAACCGGATCAACACTCAACAAGACTTTAATTATAACAAAACATCAAACTGGAACATAATAACAGACGTCGACCACGAACACACATGCAGCTCTGTGTGTGTATGTCTCTCTCTCTCTCTCTGGCATCCCCGGCTCCTCCTTTTATCTCTCTCCCACTGATTGGGATACTCAGCAAAAGGCATGGACCCTCACGGCCCGGCCATGACCTCCTCCTTGTCACATACCCCCACCGCCCGATTCAGGCCGGGGAAAGCTCCGGACTGACTTACTCCCACCCTGGAGGGAAGGAGTTGCCCCTTTGGCCATGTCCTTGCCGGCCGGCTGGAGGGGAGGGGAGAGGAAAAGAGGGTGGGAGAGACAGAGAGAGAGAGAGAGAGGGAGAGAAAGAGAAAAGAAAGAAACTGTGATTCCTGACCACGCCGCTATTCGGTCCTCGGTCAGCTGGGCAGCGGTCCTCCGTGACGCCGGGCAACAGCACTGGACCTCGCCTCCTGGCGGATGGCAGAGAGCTCCCCCACCTCCCGGCAGATGTCAGTGGCTGCTCCACCTCCCAGTGGATGGCGACGAACTCCCCCGCCCCCTGGTGGACAGTAGCGGCTCCTCCACCCTTTAGCAACCAGCAGCGGCTTCTCCACTTCCTGGCGGATGGTAGCGAGCTCCCCTGCCCACTGGTGGATGGCTACGTCTCCTTCGTCTTCTGGTGGAAGAAAGCGCTCATGGAGACAGACGGCCCTCACTGTGAGGGCATGAGTCTCAAGATGCTGCGCATGTGAATCGCCCTCGTTCTGAGGGACGATTCAGCCTCACACGCCCTTCCACCTATCTCTTCTGTATTATCCGAGGGGTCACACGATGAGGCAAGGCGGGGCCACGAGTTCAAGCAGGGTGAATTTGAGGTGGACCTTGTGACGGCACATGCCCCGCAAGCCCCTCAATCTCCATGCAATGCATCTATACCGATACATTATGTGCGTGACGAGCTCCTGCTCTCTGCAGGGGCGCACGGACTTGTCTCGTTCGGCAGTTCTGACGCTGGGGATGATGATGATGTCATGTCTCTCGCTGCATCAGGCGAGTGGTCAGTGGATGATGCTATCGCCACTCCCCCCAGAGGGCGATGAGCATGTATGCGCCACTGACAAGGAGATGATTTGCGTCCCTTCAAGGGCAGTCGATATTGAGTGGTCTCCTCAAGATGAACCTACACATTCTCCCCTTGATGAATGGCTCCTGCAGTCCGGATGCCGTCAAGCGACCGCGTCTCGTAGATCTGCCCCATTCTTCCCTAAAGTTCATAACGAACTGTCAAAATCCTAGCGTGTGCCCGCGCAGTGATTACATCCTCTCCAATGTGGATCATGGGGAAGAAAACTGTTATAAAACTAACAAAAAACTATTGAACATGGTTATACAATCCAATTTGCAAATCGGCCGCCCCATTTCAACAGTGTTCTGTCTTCCACGGATCCGTCCAAAGACAAAATACACAAACTTCTCACAAAGAATGCAATAGAGGTTGTTTTATATTAATTAATAAGCCTGCTGTCCGGCTGCGCGAATGCATGGCAAGTCCTCACAGACATGTCTGAGCTGGTGTTTACAATAATTGAGCACAATCTGTGGTCTGACCACACGATATGCCGATGCTGCGTGTACAGACTGCGACACACATAATGGGATTAACAGCCATTTATTCCTCATTCTGGAGAAGGATGGCGGGCTTTGGCCCATTCTAGTTCTGGGACGCTTGAATTGTGTGCTTGTGACGCACCCATTCATAATGTTAACTCAGAAACAGATCTTATCGCACATCCATCCTCAGGATTGATTTGCGTCAATAGTTCTGAAGGACGCATACTTCATGTACCAATTGCACCACGTTACAGGTGGCTTTTTAGATTCACGTTCGAGAGAACTGCATATCAATTTAAAGTCCTTCATTTCAGTCTGTCTCTGGATCCCCGCACATTCACGAAATGTATTGATGCTCCGCTCGTCTCATTGAAAATGAATGGTGTGTGTGTTTTGAATTACCTCAGCGACTGGTTATTACCAGCCAATCAGAGTCACTACTGAGCAAACATAGAGACTTACTGCTTTGCATATGGAAAATCTGGTCTAATGTCAACTGGCGAAAAGCACTTTTCCCCAGCCAGTAAATCTCCTTTTTACGAGTTCATGCGTGCACACCTCATGAATGAGCGCATACAGACCATTCTTCGGTGTCTGTTTCAGTTCAAACTGAAAATACATTACCACTGAAGTAATTTCATTTTCCTGTTTATTGCGGTAACTAATCACTGTCTGACTGCTCTAGCACCATGGACTGCGCCAGCCTTTTACCAACAAGGTGTTAGGCTGGGTCAAGTTTTCAGAAAGAAAGTGCTGACCGCAAATGCATCCAACACAGGTTGGGGTTCAGAGTGTAATGGACACCGACTTTCAACACCTGGAAACAGGTGCGAAACGGCCATGACATGTCAACCGCCTATAACTGGTTGTCTTTCTAGTTTTGAGAGCCTTTCATTCCGAAATTGTGAATCACCACATTCTGGTTCGTTTGGACAACACAACAGTAAAAGCGTATATATGTTGCCATGACACACTGGCCCACATATGGCCAGCGAAACGCAAGTATGTGCTTCCCCCAGTGCGCCTCCTTCATTCTGTCATCAGCATAGTCCAGGTGGACATGGAAACAGTTCTGTTACTTGCGCCGAAATGGCCCAATCAGCCATGGTTTCCGGAATGATAGAGATGTTATACAGCTCGCCATGGGAAATACCGCTGAGGAGGGATCTCCTCTCTCAGGCACAAGGCACAATCTGACATCCCCAGCCCAAGCTGTGGAACTGGCATGTGTGGCCCTTGAATGGAGCACATTAAACGTGTCAGAACTGACGCATTTGTCATGATCACCATTTTACAGGCCAAAGCACTGTCCACGAGACGCCACTACGCGCTAAAATGGAATGTGTTCACTGATTGGTGTCTTTCACATGGCAAAGACTAACTGCCATATACATGAAATTCTCATATTTTTCAAGAATGATTAGACGCAGGACCCACTCCGTCAATGCTCAAAGTTTATGTGGCGACTAATCTACGGATCACATACCTGAAGCAACTGTCAAACCCAGAAAAGGCTATGTGCCTAAGGTTCTAACCACGCCCTTCAGAGCGCAGGTGGTTCACCTTCAAGCTTTCTTCCCTCCTCCATTTATTTCAGATGAGGAGCAATCCTTGCATTTGTTATGCCCTGTGCGGACAGTCTGATCAGCTCTTTGTGTGCTATGGAGGACACATGAAATGAATGCCCATCTCCAAGCAAAGACTTTCATTATGTGCGTGGCTTGCATTGTTTAAAGGAGGAGGCCTGAAATGAAATCCTAAAAATCTTAAATTCTGTTTTGATGAAGAAAGAAACTCAAATTTTCATTTTTGGGTGAACTATTCCTTTAAGGTAGCTGGAAGAAGTATTAGTTCCCATCCTGCACAAGTATTTGCTAATATAGCCTAATCTTTTTATTTCACTTTGAAGCTTATGATTACCGTTCATGTTCACTGTAACCAAATAATAATATCCCTAGTTTAAAAAAAAAAATGTTAGAATCAATATTTTTGTGTGAGGATTGATACTTTTGATTCAACATCAGTATCTGAAGTATCGATACTTTAGGATCGATCCGCCCAGGGCCGTAGCTAATGGGATGAAAGGTGGTAATGATTCTAGCGGCCCCACATCAAATTCTAAACTGTATTTTTTAATAGGAAAGGGGCCCAGAGCAATATACAGTAAGGGGGCCCTGAATACTTTGCTACGGCCCTGGATTTGCCCATCCCTATATATTAGTGAAACCAAATAATCAAGATGCACGGTGTCCTGTGGCTATTTTTCCAACTTCCTGTTTTTAACTTGAGCATTAAATCGAAATAATGAAAAACAAGTCATTATTTGTTTTTCAATACTGGTTTCGTAAACGAATAATAAAATAACAAGTAGTTTTTTGTTTTTCCGATTTTGAATTTCTAATTGAATATGAAATATAAGGATTGCTATATTGCCCAGTATGAAGTACTGAGCGAAGAGATGCATGGCCTTCCATATGGTGGACCACTTGGTCTTCTTTTGAGCTGGCTCAAGAAGAGCCTCAACCAGCATGAGATAGCTGACCACCACAGTGATAGAGAACACCAGAATTGCATTCAGCACTATAGGAAGATGACGGCTGGCTGCCTCTAACTTACACCACACTTTGCTCGTGAATGTAACCATATTTTACCTTTAACTCACTCGCCGCGTGAGGGACTACCTGTTCAACCTGTATACTACCTGCAAAGCCACTTCATTCACGTTTGCTCAAATCTGATCACAAAAACAGAGAGATCATCAAATGATGATACATTAGAAATAATTTGGAAGCCTGTTGGTTAAACGACAATGTGAAAAACAAATCCTCCTTTAAGGGAGAAGCAAACAAAACTCATAATCGATAAGACACTGAGCACTCTAATCCATTAGAATAAAGGGTCAAGTAGCAATGACAGCAGATTTCTGTTAATAATAATAAAATTATATGATTTCATCTTTATTTGATACTGACCTATCATTCATTTCAGCAATAAATGCGGAACCCTGCTGGCTGTCTAGCTGCTGGTGTTACCATGGAGCTATAAAATACCTGGAGAGAGCTATCCATTAGCATCCCCATTCATCTCTATGACTGTGCTCAGCTAGCGCAGGGTTCCCAGAAAGCTAGTGAAATGGAGGCTACCATCTTTACTCATGGGCGCTCAGTTCCGGGATCGGGTGTCATGTGACTGATCACTCATCAATGGGAATAGATATGGAAAAATATAAATCAATTTCACGCTTTTAAGAGCCCTTCAAAAACAATCCATCACCAGATGACGATGTGCTATAATGTAATTAAATAATGTCAACGAAACGGCTCTTGTTTGACCGTTTATGATCACGTGACCCTGGGTGGCGTGTCCTACGGATATATTTTAAAGCAAGGTTGTAGATCAGAACATATTACATGTTCTACCGCTCGGGCAAGCGCTATATCCCTTTTATAACAGATACTTCTCCTCCGCAGTTTACATTCGTCCTCATACATAAAATAGTAGACAGCCATAAGCTGAGAGATACTCCAAAAACAGGGCTCATTTTGTTTCCTGTAGGCTAGTTTAAACCCTGTGGTATTAAGACCTCTCGTGCACCAAATAACTTTTGGCGGGAAATGTTCATTCATGTATTTTATATACATTTATGTACAGATATTACTATTATTATTATTATTATTATTATTATTAAAACAACAACAGTAAGCAATTTTAAATAAGACACAAAAGGCAATTTTTGAAGAAAAAAAACTACTACAAAAAGTACATCTATTTGCAACAACAAATTGACAGCAATAAATAAGAGTTTCCTGTTGTTAGAACAGCTGCGCTGTGTCGTCATGGTAACGTTTCAGGCGAAGATAAAGTGGAACTGACGTATGTCTTTCATTACTCCCTTCATCAAGGGTGTTCCAAACGGCCATACATGAGACGCAAGTGCCCTGCTCCCTTCAGAGTTCTCACTCCAAGGGCTCAGCCCTTCGGAAGGAGTAGGGCATATGGATGCTCACTTCGTTTGGAATTCACGCTTTGGCACATGACAGACCTGTGTTGCATCTGAAACTGTCTGTCAGGGACAAACGTTGATTACAAGAGTTCCGTGTGGTAAGTTTTTATGAGTCATGTCTTGAAGGGAACCGTCTAGCTGGGAAAGTGTCGCGAGAGTCGCATTCGCTGTCACTTAAGGTTACATACTCTACGCAAGTGCGTTAAAGCAGACGCACCTTGCCACGCAAGCTTGATTTCACGCGTCGTTGCATTGTGAAATGTGTCAGCGCTCAATTCATAATTCAATGCAAGTCTGCGCTGCATTCTCAGCGTTGCCGCAAGGGGGTCTAGAGCGTATTTTCTTCTTTCAATCAACAACTGTCATGGCGGACACGGGCAGCAATTTGAGTTGAATCTTTTCTAAAAATATATATGACTTTTTGTCCCCAGTCCATTCAAATGATCTTGTTTTTTCTCTGTGTCTCTCCCCACTCCTCAACTATCGACTCATCTACCACATCCAGGCTGCATCCGAAAACGTAGGCAGCTGACTTGCTGCCTAATCAGTTAATGGCTGAACTGATAGCTGTTTTGAATGAATGGAACTATTAAGGAAACTGGTCTCTGAACAGTTTGAAAAGCACCTTATTTTCATCCTGCCTCCGTATACAGCCTCCGAAGGCAGCAATGTCCTGGTTTCGGATGCAGCACCGGTTTCGTGGTCATGCCTAAACAATCTGTTGCCCTCTTGTGGTCTGAGGTTTGTAACCGCCAGAGCAACGCAAGAGCGCACGTAATGTATGTACAACGGGACTATGCGTTGGCCAAGTGCTCAAGTCTGCGTTTGCGCACTTGCGTGAATTATGTTTTGGCCTTTATGTTTAGGAGTAAAGGTTTGGGTTAGGTTTAGGGTAGGGGTAGGTGTAAAGTTTCTGTGGGACCCTAAATAAACACTCTGTATGAATGTTGCATGCGACTCTCGCAAGACTTTTTCCAGCCAAAAAGACGGTTCCCTTCTAGATACGGCCAGCAAGAATGTGGTAGTTTGATAGGGAACACCCTTAAAAGGATAGTTGACCCAAAAATGAAAATTCTCTCATCATTTACTCACCCTCATGCTATCTCAGATGTGTATGACTTTCTTTCTTCTGCTGACCACAAACGAAGATTTTCAGGTCTGAAGGGCCATATCACCATCCATTGATAGCAAGAGAATTGTGGCCAGAACTTTGAAGGTCCAAAAATCATGTAAAGGCAGCATAAAAGTAATCTATATGACTCCAGTGGTTAAATATATTCAATAGTGATATGTGTTGGTGAGAAACAGATCAATATTTAAGTCATCTTTACTGTAAACAAAGTCTAGCAAGTCAGTCCACTGTCGGCCATCTTTGGAATGCTCTCAGGAGGCTATTTCCAGTCATGCCAGTGCAGCCCCTATCTACTTGAATGGGGGAACACCGAAATCTCAAAAATGGTTGGTCAAGAATAAGATCAAAGAACATATTTCAAATCAGCAATAAAATTTGACAATACTGGAATCATAAACTGTACTTCTTTACCTCATATTACGCTAAAACATAATATTCCCAACTTGTATCCCTTATGCGCATGCGCATTGACAGGCGATGTCTGTATCTAATAGGTTATTGGCTCTTTTACCTATAAGGCGGAACTTCCTTTCTATATCTGTTGACCGTTGTCCGCTAGAGCTTGGGCGTTCTAATTTCTCCCATTCGTTTTAATGGAAGTGGCCCATCTCTGCTGTAAATCTCTATTTCCACTTTCACCTCCACATTCTTCTTCTTTTGTTTTTGGTGATTAACATTCTTTGTGCATAACGCCACCTACTTGGCAAGGAGGAGAATTTATAGTAAAAAAAAAAAAAAAGAAAGGACTTAAATGTTGATCAGTTTTTTAACCACTCCTGTCGTATCACTTCTGAAAATGGATTTAACCACTGGAGTCGTGTGGATTACTTTTGTGCTGCATTTATGTGCTTTTTGGACTTTCAAAGTTCTGGCCACTATTCATTTGCATTGTATGGACCTACAGAGCTGATATAGTTTTCTAAAAATCTTTGTGTTCAGCAGAAGAAAGTCATACACATCTTGTATGGCATGAGGGTCATGAGAGATTTTTCATTTTTGGGTGAACTATCCCTATAAATTTAAAAGCAGGAAACCCCATAAAATGTAGGATTGTCATTATTTATTATCATTTGTACATGACTGGAACATTTTCACCAGGTTAAAGTATCTAAAGTCCAAATTTGTCTTAGAACTTTCACTTTATTATGTAAATGAATACATTGAATCACTATACATTTTAGGTATAAGTAGTTTTAATACATTTATATTTCACGTATATTTATAGTTTATGTAACATATGCCTACTGCCAATGTTTTGATGTTCTCCTGCTGAGACACTGAATGCTTGTCAAGGTTTGGTATCCCGTGAAATTCCTTGTAAAATAATCAAGGGTTGTAAAACAAATGTTGCGCTCACTGAAAGATAGTTTGGAACAACATGATAGTAGTCAAAGCCTTTAATTAGTATAGGTTCTAAAACCACGATTTTCCTTTGACCACCCTTTCCTTTTTGACCCTCTTTCGCACAGAATAATACCTAATCGCATAATCCTCCGGCCGTTGTGGTTGTTGTGAGTGCAGGGTGCCATTCAAAGAGAGAATTCAACATGACATCTTTTATAAAGAGTGAGGAGCGCGATGACACTTACAAAAGATGAGGCTACGACAGTCTACAACACAAGTGAGTGCTCTCGTCTGATTTGTTACCTTTCTTTTGTGTCGAAGTCTATTAAAAGTAAAAACCGTTTAAAAATTAAATGACCGTTTAAATGCTTTATATTACTTAGACTAGATTGGTTTGGGACGTCGAGGCTTCTATCAGTTGCTATGACAAAGTTTGTCCACGTTAAATTCAGTCTTTTGTGGGCCTATACCGTTGGCAGCCAGAAGAGGGCGGCATTGTCTCTTTACAATCCTAGTCAAAAAATCCGTATAAAGCACACACTTAAAACGATTGAATTTCATTGCATTAGAAAACATATATAAATGAATAATCTCTTCACTTTTCTGAGGCGTTTTTGCGGTTACATTTAACAAACTAGTTCCGAGGCAAATTTAGCAGACGTATAAAATCAGTTCCCCCCAATCTCACACAGGTGCCTCTATCAGAGTAAACACAGGTGTCGTTTAACGCATTAACTATGGAAATGTTCCGTTAAGTTTGAAAGCCAAAAGTGTCCAAATAACTTTTGTCTTAATTTTGAACAATATAGTTTTATTATCTATAACACTTATACACTTTTTTCTGAAATGTTTTGTTTGAAAAGTGTGCATGTGCTGTCTTTGATACATTTTTAAACATATTGTATATTTACACAAACATATTGATACATTTTTTTAAAGTGTAACCAGAGATAATTTAGCAGTGACGGGCCACTTCTATTAAAATGAATGGGACAAATCGGAACGCCCAACCAAGAAGCTCTAGTGTCCAACGGTCAACAGATGTAGAAAGGATTAAAGGAAGTTCCGCCTTATAGGTAAAAGAGCCAATCACCTTTTAGATACAGACATCACCTGTCAATCAACTCGATTATGCGCATGCGCATTAGCTATACAAGCCGGGAACGTTATGTTTTAGCGTAATATGAGGTAAAGAAACCCAATTTATGATTCCAGTATTATTAAAATTTCTTTGGCTGATTTGAAATATGCTCTTTGATCGTAATCTTGAGCAACTGTTTTTGAGATTTTCCCCCATTCAAGTAGATAGGAGCTGCTCTGGCATGACTGGAAATAACCTCCCGAGAGCGTTCCAGAGATGGCTGACAGTGGACTGACTTGCTAGAAAGACTTTGTTTACAGTAAAAATGACTTAAATATTGATTTGTTTCTCACCAACACCTATCATATCGTAACTTAAGGTTTATCATAAGTGTCTACATGCTTTGGGGCCACTGTATTAGATATTTCTGTGAGATATGTGTGTTTTACATAACTGTGTACTTGCATTCTTTCCTGACCTGTACTTCTAATAATGCTTCAGTCAACGCAAGAGGATGCAGCTTCAGATTGATCTCAAATCACAGCAGCGCAATCAACATATATTTATTCATAGAAAAAAAAAGAGTATAATTTCAGACTGTTGTTATTTTAACATAATTGTGTGTAGTATTCAGATATTGAGAATAAATGGAAAGTGCTATGTATGATTCAATTTGCATGTCTTGCACACCATCTTTCCAATTCTAATGGGATCCAACAAGAATGATCGGTAACACTTTACAATGAAGTGCTGCATGGTCTTTCTGATGAAGCTGGTTACTAAGATAGTTTAAAAGTCTGGTGGGACACAATCACACCAGCATCCAAAACACAGCATACGCTGGTGACCAGTAATTCTGGTCTTTTCAGATGGGACTGGTTCAGAAATCAGTCTGAATGATTCATTAGCAGATCAGTCTGAATCTAAATGTGTTTTTAAAAATCCTCATTGGTAACACTTTACAATAAGGTTCCACTTGTTAACATTAACATTAGTTAACATGAACTAACAATTAACAATACACTGACAGTATATATTAATCTTAGTTAATAGGTTAATGTTCATTTCAACATGTAGTAATACATTTTAAAATCAAACATTGTATATGTTAATTTTAGTTAATGTACTAACATGAACAAACAGTGAACAATTGTATTTGTATTTACTAACATTAACAAAGATTAATAAAATTAATCTGTAAAAGTAGATTTTTATTGTTACATTGGAAACATAATTGTGTTGTGAAGTAAATATAACAGAAAAGATTAAGTACTTTCTACATTGAATAAGTTAAAGCGTGAACGTAAAAATATTAAGTAAATACAACATTTGTACTCAATTCAAATATGTAAAAAATTAATGCTATCTTTACAATGCATCATCATGTATCAGTCCCAAAGTAGAAAACATTTTCATAATAATTTGCTACTTTTAATAAATTATTTAGGTAAATAAAATAAGTACATTTTACTTAATTGTTTGAAGCTGGCAGCATACACCGGGATTGAATATTTAATGAGCTTGCATGGTTTCACAGTTTGCAAGTCTATTTACACCGTTACTTATTGTCAGTTTTGTTGTTATGTTTGATAACTTCTTATTTTGTGAAGTCCGAAGTTCATTTTCTTCTCAAAATTACCCGTTCATGATCCATAAAGTTATCTGTTGATTTTTACCGTCATTGTGTTTTGTGCACCAAGTGTTCAGGTCTGTGTGTGTGTAACTCTAAACCTTGCTTCTACTTGCCAGCAAGGTGATGTTGTGTAATAGAATACAAAGCATGCATTAAAGGTGCACTCAGTAATTCTAATCCAATACACTTTTTGTCAAATTCTGCAAATATCTCCTCACAGTCTGCTAGCTGTCCGTTCAGTGGGAAGGCTGATAAAAAAAATCTAGTATTTGTACACAGCCCTGGCTCTGTAACTGGGACAAAAACAGAGTAGATCGGATCGATCCACACAACACTGCTCCAGCCAATCAGCAACAGGGGGTGGTTCTTGCACGTGCACAGGATGGGTGGTGGGGGCAGAGCGAGAGGGAAATTAATTAGAAGAGCGATAGCAAATCTGGCTGATGCGAACTTTCTAAAGTCCACAGAGGACAAATGGCTGAGAAAAAGACCAAGAGAAAAAGGTCAGCAGAAGATAAACTAAAAAAGAAGGATTATGATAAGTCGAGGTCTAGGAGCCGCGTCAACATCGGTGAGGCTTTTCAGCAGTGGAGAGACCTCCGAGAGTTAAAAGGCTTAAAGACGGATGCAGAAGTTGCTCTTTTACTTCTCGATAGGTGGGTAACATAAATTTAGCTGTTTCACCGAACCCATATATGCTGTGGTTGTGATGTTAGATTTGATAGTAGGAGAGTTGTGAGTGTCTGGAGCTGGTGTACATAAAACACATGTGCATGAATTTGGGGGGGCGGATCTTCCAAAGGAGCACTGAAGGGAGGGGTGTGTTTGTTTAGGCAGCTGAGTTTGAATATCAACAGTGTTTCTCAGGAATTGCTGAATGCACCTTTAAGTTACCCTGTGGAAGGCATCTGTGTGTCATGTGGCACATGACAAAGTACATTACAAAGTACATAAAACATTAAAATACTTTTACATTTTAAAAATAAGCCTCAATTTGGTGCTATAATGCTTGAGCAAAATGTAAAAACAAAGAGTGAATAATATTGCAAAGTAAACTTTACTACAGCCACCAAGAATTGTGTGTAGCCTTTACTTGAAAATATGGCCTGTTAAATTTACTAGCAATTTCTATGTGGAAATTGTTTCCTTTTTGTTTTTTAAGTACACCCCGCTCCAAATTTTTTTTTTTCATTAAGTAATGTTAATGAATTAAACCTTATTGTAAAGTGTTCCCTCCTCATCTAGTTATCATAAATGACTGAAAAGTTCATGAACGTTAATTGGTCTAAAAGTGTGGGATGCCTGACACTACCATTAATTTCTCTGCTCTTAAATATTCATCATGTGACCATCTTGTTTCTGTCAATATGAATCTTCTACACGCACACTGAATTATACTGACTTTTTTTATTAGCCTTGAGGAATTACAGTATATGCAGATGATAAGACTGAATAGGAAGGGGTTTACAATCAAGAAATAGATGATGAAAACTATGAAGAATGTGGTTGTAGTTGAGAAAGCGTACTCCTGGTCAAAATAGAACTTAGATAATCATCAAACAAAATACCATGATGATGAAGATATCGAAGGTCTTCTTTGTCCACATGTGAACTCCCAAAAACAGCAGTGAGTTTTGTTCTTTCCATCCTCCTGTTCAACATCTCACTGATTCCATAGCAATATTGTTTATTTTATTGTATACATCTGCTCATGGACTCTTTAAACTTTATTCCCATGGGGTGGATGAAGTGGAGGAGACAGACCAACCAAATGGTAACATTTAATTTGAGACATTACAGCCCATACAGGGCTGGCTGAAAAGACTGGGCTGTTCTTTTGTTTAGTTGATCGTTCACTTTTGGCAATATGATTTCGTCTGAAGCTGCTTTGGAATGTATTTAATATCTAAAATGTTTTCTAGAAGAAATCTTTGTAGTTTCATAATGTATTATTTTTCTTTTATTATTATATTCTCTATTCTCATTAAAAGTTGTCATGTTTTTTTCTGTTATGCTGTAGTGCTTGTTACATAGCCACCTTTTCCTTTCGTGATCTTAGAATTTGCCTCTCACAAATTTCAAAGAAAGAACAACCTCCTCAGAGCCTAATTTTAGTATTTATCAAGTAAAGGTCATTTTAACCTTGAAGTGTCTGGGTTTAAAAAAAAAATCCAGATTCAAACTCTAATTTAGAGGAAGAAGATTTACCAAAGAATGATGCTGCAGCCACAAATGAGCCAGAGGGGTCTGATGATGAGTTTGACCACTTCTGTTATTAAACCAGAAACTGGAACATAAAGCAGGAACAAATGGAGAGTAGAAAAACAACAATGGATGAATACAGCAGACAGAAACTGCAATAATTCTGTGCTTTCAGAAAATGAGCAAGGTGCACACCCTAAACAGTAGTCTCGGAGGCCAGAGAGGCCGAGCAATGAATAGAGGAATCAGATAACAAAGGGATGAAAGAGGAAGAAAGGGATAAATAGATGCCTGGGTGTCCCTCATCTTTTTCCCTTTTTTTTTTTTTTTTTTTCTTTTTTGTTATTTGCTGCTAGCTTATCTGACTGTCCTGAAAGAACCACACCACTGTCACTCTGCAAACACAGGTGGATCAGCTCGCCTGACAGACACAGAGATGAAGAAAGAATAAAAGAGGAGATGAATAGTGGATCACCATGGAGCACGTTAAATGAATAATTTGATCTGAATTGGCCAGGTTAGTTATTTTATCCTATGCACATAGCTGAAATGGTGTCACTTTTTAAGAAAATTGAAAACTGTTTCTTTAATCTGAATCAGTGTTTTTAATGTCTTTTATGTCCTTAATCAAAATGTTTGCCATGAATTCTTTGGCATTCATTTAAATGTAGCAGGAGTCTGAATGCTTTCTCATTCAGATAGGGAGCGTGGCCTGAAGGGAGGGGGTGAGTTGGGGGTTCAGCCAAAGATGGAAAGCCAAGGGAAGCAGTACAGGGCTGTCACTGCCTCTGAGTGATGGCTATTTGAACAGGCGTATTTACCCGAGCCCTTGTGAAAGGAGATGTGCAGGCACAGACAGGCAATAAAAAGCTGGCCACTGTGTAAACAACATGGCCTGGTCTGTTCGGTCACTGCCATGCCAACAAGGCAGCTTCCACACTACAGCCAATAACACACAGGCTTTTTGACAAGTGGAACAAAGCCCTCATCAGATGTGGCAGGACAGGGCAGAACATTTTAAGCAGTCATTGTCAAAATGTTAAGAATTTTTTTATTATCTTGTATATTTCGTTTGTGGACATGAAAAACCTTTGGGAAGTTTACATGTTCTGTGATGCAGCATGCTATATTCCATCTTTACCTAAATATTTAAATCTTTAAACCGCTTTTTGTTTCATTCTTTTAAAATTATTAAGCATGCTTCTTCTATGACCACAAGTAATTGAGAAATATTTATATTTTTACTTCTGAACATATTTGTCACTTATTTGTCGCACTGCAGAACCCTTTAAAATGAACTAGTGATTGTAAAAAGGTTATTAAAAATTATGAAAACTTAAAAGATCTAAAATATACACTTTTCCTTATACATTCAGACATTTTAACCTGAAATCTTGAAAACAGACATGTTGTGCGTCAAATACCCATTTACATTACATTTGGCAGATGCTGTAATCCAAATGAATTTAGAAGTGAGGTATAGTACAATATTAACATTTGTGCTGTATTTAAATTACAAATAAATTATAAATATCATGTTTTTGACCTCATAAAACGTGGTTTAAGCTATATTAAGGTGCAAAAAAAATCAATCAGTTCAGATAAGCAGGAGTGATAGAGTTTGACAAACTTACTTTTCACTAATAGTCAAAAGTCTGATGCACCTGGTTGAAGACTCCATCCTCCTACCACCTAACCCCCCCCCCCCCCCCCAAAAACCCCCATCATAATCAGCATCCACAGCTGGCCTACTGATGACCTGCAGACAGCATCTTCGCACCCCAGAAATTCCAATTCACACCCTCCTATCACCTAGAACTGAATACACATATGCTGACAGACTCTGATTGTTAGAAAGTCATAAAGGCACAGTCCATCTATCATATCAGTATTCAGCAAAATTTGAAAGTCAATCAAAAGAAGAACGACAGACTTCTAAAGAGAACAGCAATCTGTGTTGGAACTGATCACATTGTCCCAGTCAAAGACCTGAAAGCTCATGAACTCCTCACGTCTCGGCCTCTCTCTGAATCTCAGACACACACTGAGCGGTCTGTGGCTTCTGCTCAGATCGTTGTGGGTGTCCCTGTGTCCCATTGTTGAGAAGACACTGCTTTGGGGAGGTCCACCATTAAAACCAGTGTCTTCCCATTGTTCTCATACACTCAAACACAATCCTGCTTACCCAGGAATCAAAGGTTAGGCTAGGAGGGATGGAGGGGGTCACAACCTTTCCACTGCCTGCATTCAGCCCAATACCAAACAGTCAAAATCTCCAAAGCCATGTCTGGACACTATCCTGTCATCACAAGTTTGATTGGTGGGTTCAGTTTGCAGGCTTTTATGCCTGTTTAGGGACAAGGTCACTCAATACATACACATTTTAATTCAGCTTTAAAACATCTTGGTCTGTAATGTTGGCCTGCCTAGTTACTTAAAGGGAAAATTCACCCAAAAATTTTAAGTTCAGCCATTGTTTACTCATCCTCATGTCGTTCCAAGCTCATATGACTATCTTTCTTCAAAAGAACACAAAAGGAGATGTAAGGCTGAATGTTACTATTTATTTGTTGACTGAATGTTACTCAGTCAGCATTTATTTTATTGTATGGAAAAAAGATGAAATGAAAGCGAATGGTGACTGAGACTAGCATGTTGCCTAACATCTCCTTTTGCATTCAACAGAAGAAAGTCATACAGGTTTGAAACAACGTGAGGGTGATAAATGATTACCAGTTTAGATTTTTGGGTGAACTGTCTCTAAATGCATTATATTACTTACATTTAATTGATCTTCTGTTCAGAGTTCCTTTCTCTGTTGTTGTCTGAAATGTACATTCTTATTGCTTTTTAATTGTAGGTTCTGAATGTTAAGGGCTACTAGTTGTGACCGTCTTCTTCAGGATAGTGTGTGGAATGTCAGGTCAGGAAGTAATGTTTACCCTTTACAATGTGAGCAAGACAATGCCTCTGTTGAGCAGATTCTCCCTCAAACACTCTCTTTGAGGAATTAAAAAAATGCTGCAGTAAATTAATGTGAAATCCAGAAAGTGATTGTAATCTGCACACCCACCTGTGTTTGTTTCACTGTATTAGTCAGGACATCTCGTTGACACAATAGTTTTATTTGGTAATGGCAAGGTAAGGATATTTTCTGTACCCTAACTCTACCCCTATACCTAACCCTCACACAAACTTTTTAATATCAGTAGATAGAAAGCAAAACATGATATGGCTGATTTATGAGCCTTTTTAAGAAAGGATGACCACAGAAAATATCCAAAAAAATCTAAATTCATGCCTCACTATCTTAGTGTACATTAAAAAAAGTGGCCTTCACAAGTATAGCCAAACCTGTACACACACAC
Organism: Myxocyprinus asiaticus; assembly: GCF_019703515.2. NCBI lineage: Eukaryota > Metazoa > Chordata > Actinopteri > Cypriniformes > Catostomidae > Myxocyprinus > Myxocyprinus asiaticus. The sequence goes on along the minus strand of NC_059370.1, from coordinate 27,004,011 downwards.
TTACACATACATCCATGAATGATAAAATTAACAACTTTTTGGACATTAAAAATTTGACTTGAGTTCTACACATTAAACCAGGAGGACATGTTCAAATATATCTTGAAACACCTTTAATCCAATTGAATTTATCCAAAGCATTCAAACAGAATCAGAAAAAGTCTTTAACATCAGATAACAGATGCCTGTCCAGCTATGTAATGTCCATAAACTAGTATATACATCAATAACTGAGTATCTAAATAAAGAAGCCATTAACTCATCAGTTGGCCTCAATACTCTCCTATACTATGCAGAATGAGGTGAATTTATCAGGTAGAGCTCAGAAGTGATGCGGAACACATACTAAATCCAGGGTAGTACATAGAGTCTCCTACATATGAGGATTCTTCTCTTCCTCTGAGATAAGTGAGGTTATGAGGATAGGAATTAGACTGGCTGTAAACTGGGTAGTTCACAGAGGACTCGTAGTACTGGAAGTCCACAAGACGTGGGACTGAGATGGGGTGTTGTGTGGTTGGTTCGCTGTGTATGTTGGTTTCCAAAGACATTGGGGGTAAAGACTGTAGGTTGGGGCTGGACATTGTTGGGAAAGTTAAATTTAGAGAGGGTTGAGATCTCTGTGTTGAGATCTCTGAAGGCTGGGAAAGGAATGAAGTGTGTGATTGAGTATGGTGCTGGGGAAGCGGGGAAGGAGAAGGTGCATTGGTGGTGGGATAGGATCCTAGTTTGTTTGAATGGCATGTTGTGGTGTCAGTCGAAGGAGAAGGTACAGGTGACTTGCAAGAGGAGACGGCTGACTTGACCGCCACCTTTTTTTTCTTCCTTTCCTCTTTCACAGCTTCTCCATCCGCCTTTTTCGAAGCATTTTTTGTAGGCGACGTTGCCTTCTGACACTTGAAACGTTTCTGGCGACGCATATAGCAGCCGTTCTCGAACATGTTACCAGAGTTGGGGTGCAAGGCCCAGTATGATCCTTTCCCTGGCGAGTCCAGCGATCTTGGTACTCGTACGAAGCAGTCGTTGAATGAGAGAGAATGGCGGATGGAGTTTTGCCACCGTTGTTGATTCTGTCTATAGTATGGGAAGAGCTGCCGGATCCAGTCGTAGATCTCATTCAAAGTCAGTTTCTTGGCTGGCGACTGCTGGATAGCCATGCAGATGAGGGATATATAAGAATACGGTGGCTTGGCGTGGCTTAAGATCCGTCGGTAAACTGATTTCAGTGCGGGAATCTCTGATTCATTGGAGTCACTCTCAGGGTATCCCTTTGGGTTTGGTGGAGGCAGGATTCCCACTGGGCTACCAAGCCTTCCTGGATCTCCCCCAGTCATTGAATCACACGGGTGGCCGTAACTCTGGTAGTGATGTTCTGGGGGGGAATATCCTCTAGGACCCAACGGTAGACTGTCTGCCCCATAGTAAACCTGCAAAGATGGTAAATCATTTTTCATTGAACTAGATAAACACTATACAAACATGCATGAACAATGAACATGCACCACTAGCCATGTTTCCATCCAATTTGCAAATGTAATTTATGCAAAAAAAATCATAGAATCGCACAAACAATGTGCAAATAAAGCTGTGTTTCCATCCCATGTGTTCAAAAGTCAAAATCGTCACTTCCAGAAGAATTGTAGTCTCTGTGAGTCTTTTTTAAATAAAATACTCGAGTTTTAGAAGATGCAGACAAAAACTGTAAAGAACTTTGTCTCATGTCTGCAAGCGACAGCGCATCACACAGTTCTGGGAGCACTATTTGTGTGCGATCCTCATTCCTTATGACATTCCAGGCAGATACATAAGATATTTTTTCAAAAGTGTCAATAAACCCGCTCTTCAGCACAGTTCAAGTTTGTATTTTACTTATTTGCTCTACAAACTATATGCAGGCTTTGGATTTTCTAGACACCATTATTTTAGAATGACCAGAGCATCATTTCAGGTGCAACGTTTGGTCTGCTGCTTAGTCCAGTTATGAGTTTTTTTTTTTTTATCCACCTCAAACGAGCGTATTTGTGGTTTTTTATGCGCACTTTGGAGTTTTATTCACATAGAGTTTCCATCCAACAATTTTTATGCAATATCCCAAAATGCCCATAAAAATATGTGGATGGAAACCCAGCTACTGTTACCTCAATCTATATCTATCTAAAATTAATTTAGATGTTACCACATAAACTAGGCTACATTTTCTTTTATGAATATAACAAAACATTTTAAAACATTCTCTTAATTGTTCATTTTAATGTTGTTATTGTAATGTGTGTGCAAATCAATTATATATAATAAATTACAGACCATTTAAAGGGTTCACTAATTGGATACAGTGAATGTTTATATACTTTTTTATGGAATATAGGACTTTTTGTAGAATATTTAGGCTATATTTTATATTAGGCCTGATATTAATTAAGAAAATGTATAAGAATTTGTTGCTGAGGGGGATTTAGAAAATAAACCTACATTTGAGATTACATATGCTCTTTGACCTTTTTAGTTTTGCATTATTAGGGTCATTAATACTGTTATTACAACTTTAATATTCGACTTCAAGTGTACATCAACTGGACTTCCATTCCTGAATTCGGCGTCCATAAATCCCTTGAGATCGTTGACCTTTATTTCATCAGCGAACCTTGGCGTCTTGCCTTGGATAACGCCATGTAAATGTATTCTGACCACCCACTCTGCCGATAACCCCATTATCCAGCTAGTTCGGCTATTCTTCTCACCCTTGTTTTGTCTCTTTTTAAGTCACTCACCGTCCGTCTTTTTTCTATCTCATGGCAGAGGGTGTGACAGAGGGGTATTTTGGAGCGCGACTGCTGTCCTCGGTTGTTCTTTTTTGTCCGATTGGCATCGTTCTTAATAATTCGGCCCTTTCAAGTCGGAACCCCGCGTCGGTTTTTCGGATTCCGCAATTATGAACTCGTGCTGGGCCGATTTGAAGTCATACACGAGTGTCAAAGTGCGAGACATTCAACACAATCACTGAGTCAGTCAATTAACTGCCGTGAGACCACACACAGACGCAGTCACGCAGGGAAAAACGAGTGATATCCTATGGATAAAAGAGGAAAGTTCACACGGATTTCAAGTCACCTGTTTCTATAGTATTCTTATTAAATAAGCTGTACTGCACTAATCTGTTTCGTTTTAGGTGATGTGAAAATTATAGACCGTTCATACTGAATTCGTTCTTGCGCTAAAAAAAAAAAAAAAAAAAAAAAAAAAAAACAAGAAGCAGCGCAATGAATAAAACTGAAACGTTTTTAAAAGCTGAAGTTCTTTTGAATCTGACACGGCGTTTTAAAACACGGCGCTCCTGCGCGAGACGTCCATCTAGCGCATGTTTACGTAGAAAAACTATTGAAAAACCGCGAAGACGAACGCCTAAACGCGTTCGGTGTGAACGGCCCATGAGAACTGAGTAAGAAGAAATATGCGGGTTTGAAATACATTTTACACTAAAAGCCCATCTCTTTATGCATCTTTTATGATACATGAAAAATGTGTTTTCTAAAATAGAAAACAGAAAATATTTCACATTTTATTTGTAACCTCATATTTAGGCCTTAATAGGACCTAATCCTCATAGATCCGATTATTGTAAAAAAGCAATTAGGCCTACATGGTAAAAATGCATAAAATAAATAAATAAATAAATAAAAAATAAAAATCTTATGGGTTACTTACCTCGTTGGAATAATATGGCACCCATTGATCGGCTGTCTCTCGTTTCACTTCGTCGATCATGTCTTCTATTTCAAAAGGTATTTTTTAATTGCAAAAATAATAAATAAATAAATGCTGTTATCAATTCAAGAGTGAATTAATTCAAATGCTGTTTTCATCTCAATTAAAATAACTGAGCATTTGAAAACTCAACACTACTGTGTGGAAACTGCTTTAGGAATCCAGTCACTGAAAGTTTGGAAAGTGTACTGATCCGCACAGATTGAGTCACATATAGTGCGTGCTGATCTCCCGCCCTCTGTCCAGCGTCCTGCCCACGTCCTGCCCTTATTACAACTGTTCTAACAAATGACTTTGAGTTTGAGCAATCGCAGGCCTTCAATAAAAGGATATCATTAAATGTCATTGTTACAAAAATGGGCAGATAGCAAAAGGCCTAAAGCATTGTTTTAATATTCAAGGTAATACAACAACGAGCTATAATGCAACAATGGTCAGATGATCTATTGGTAAGGTGACATTGTTAAAAAGGCTTGACATTTAAAAAAATAAATAAAGAATGTTCAGACATTTTAAAGAATTATTTCTCTCTGTCTTTCTTTCTTTCTTTCTTTCTTTCTTCTTTTGGGTTGCTGGTCTTGCCTCTTAAATGTGCACACACTTTCACATAAAGAATACGATATAATAAATGAGCAATTATTTTTTTCCATGTTCATCTCCTTCACTCTTGAGGCTAGCATTGTGTTCATTGGTTACAGCTCGCCTATCTCTCTTTCTCTCAGACTACCACATCTCCATTCTCTCCATTGTCAGAGACAGCTGTTTGGTGGCTTGGGGTGTTGGGTGTCATTTTTATTGATGGAAAGCAAACATTTACTCTGTGTGCCATTTAAAAGCACCATCCTCCTCTGTCTGTCCCAAACCATCAGTTATACACCCCACTCAGCCAATCGGAGAGCTCATGGAAACACTCCTTTTTTATGAGTTCTATAATCATACTGACATAGGAGTAACCTAAGAAAGTCTTCATAACAAATTTGAAACTTCCACAAATTAAGAAGTTAACTTTGAAAATAAATATCTGTGTTTTACAGGATTCCTCCAACTTCCAGCAGTGCCATCATCCCCCAATGGAGGAAATGTTTATATAGTGCTAAGTGCTGCTTCTTGCGTTCAAGTGTTCTTAAACACCAGACAATTAATTATGTTTTTTAGAACTACCCAAGGCGAGAGAAATGACAGGAACCTTATTAAATCACCAATTGAGCATTTGCACATTAATATCTGAAGACTTGATCTCCATATAAATAAATCTATTAAAATAATTTTACTAGCCCAAGACATGTTTGAAGCTGATATAAAATAATGGCACACTGTGTCATTGTTCATCAATTTGCATAATCTGTTGCATCATGCTACTGATATCAAAAGAATGTCTAAAGGATTCACTGAAAGTGCCTGTTGATTTAGTTACAAGAATAAAGATGTTAACATGGAACTTTGGAAGACATGATCAAAAACCAGTCTGTAACTACTAAAATACTGGATCTTTTAACAGGGTTTCAGCATTAACACAATTATAAAAAGCCTATGAAGCTTTTAAAGACAAAGAAGAACACAAAGAAATATAAATTTTTTGAATCACACACAAGTTAAATAATAAAACATCATTTCATTTCAGTTAGATCTTTTTTTATTTAATGGAAATGCAACAATTATAATTCCTGTTCAGAACCACTTGTTGTACATTGTATTACTTTTCTCTTTTTTTGTATTTCAAAACATGATCACTTGTACAACAATATGAACAAAAAAAATCTCATGTCACAAATAGATCCATGATGACAATAAATTAACCTGTCATGCTTACATTTTTAAAACCACACGTCCTTAAACTCAGAACATTTTTTCCATCATTGTTCACTTATTAACCCCTTCAAAGAGCAAGCAAATCAACTTTTATGCATAAATAGATTACTGGAAAATACCCATTAAATTCAACAGTTATTTAAAACAGATCAAAACCAGTCTCAAAACTCCTGCAAAAAAAAAAAAAAAAAAAAAGGGAACCATAGAATGAGTATTCATGAGGTTACATTTACAATAGCCACATAAATACAGTGCAAAATGGAAAACAGAATATTTGCCAATCTGTGTAATACTGTTAAAGCAAAGGGCCTATGAAGGTGAATACTGATTTGTTTTTTGTTTTTTTCCTGTAGTAAATTTAATGTTGAAACAGTGGATATCTGACATTTCCCTTTTTGTCCCTTATTTGTCAAGATAATGCAGTGTCCTTACTGCAGTTTTAACAGCTAAAAGGTACTTAAATGTCATCACAGCACAATTCAAGTGATTTGGTGAACTGCTTCATTTTCACTGTGTATAAAATAGCCCAAATTAACAGTTCAAAGACTGATATTAAACTGACAGACAATATATGTGAGGTTACTTTTCAGTAGTTGAGGCAAATACTGATACCAGTTAAGTACCAATAAAATTAGAACAAGTACTACGTGCACTTCTCGACAGCATCAAACTGCAACATTTACAATGGAAAAAGTACTTTACAAATTCAACGATCTGTAAACCAGTGCTGTAACACAGTAAACAGAACAGAATGTTGTAAACAATTCTGTGTCTAAAAAAAGTTTGAAAGGGGAGAAATAATTAAATAAACGTCAATAACTCAGTGTATTCTTGCTTCTAATTCTTGGACTGTGTATTACAAACAATATTAAAGAATTAGAATAGTTGGGGTTTGTGAGGAACATGCAAATGCTATTACAAATGAAATTATATCTGTATGGGCATGAAGTAAAGAAAAAAAATCTTAAAATGACATCAATCATGTTTTCTCTTAATAGTTATTCATAATTCAAAAAGTATTTTATATTTCTTTTATAACAGAACTTAAACAACATTTGTTAAAATGTCCTCTGGTGACAGTCCTAAATCTCCAAACCCATTTCACTTCAAATCTCTTCCAAACCTTAAAGGGATGTTGAGTGTTGAAATTCAAAAAGGTCTGAATAGCATTTGGGACAGTCTGAAATCTACTGTTTTTAACCATGGGACAAGACTGGAGGTTTGTTTCCTGTTTAAATGAAGCCAATGCAATCCTGAAAGCCCAAAGGCTCTGCAAACTACATTTGAGATCAGTGTCACACCAGAGGAAGGATAGGACAGTTGGGGGTCAAAGAAAGTTCATTTAACATGTGGTTGCCAGAGACTGATGAATAGGAGGCTGGAAACAGCGAACATGCTCCACAGTCGAACTGTCCGTCTCCACCGCCTTCATGTACTTGTTGAGGATGGCAAAGATCTCATTGTTGAGTATTTGATACTTTCTGATGCGGTCTGCCATCTTCTTCAGGGGCTGAAAGTCATTAATATTGCCAATGACATTAAATATAGAAGCACACATTCAAAAGTACACAGCATCATTACTGTACAGATTTTGTTAGTATGTTTATGTAATTAATTTCTGTGTCAGTTTGGCCATTTTAATAGTTAAGGTCTGTGTAGGGCTGGGCAATTCAATTATTCACAATACACAATCAGCCACAACATTAAAACCACCTGCCTAATATTGTGTAGGTCCCCCCCGTGCCGCTAAAACGCATCTCAAAACTTGTCACCACAATTGTACAGAGCGGTTATCTGAGTTACCATAGACTTTGTCAGTTCGAACCAGTCTGGCCTTTCTCTGTTGATCTCTCTCATCAACAAGGTGTTTCCACCCGCAGAACTGCCGCTCACTGGATGTTTTTTGCTTTTGGCACCATTCAGAGTAAATTCTAGAGACTGTTGTGTGTGAAAATCCCAGGAGATCAGCAGTTACAGAAATACTCTAACCAGCCCGTCTGGCACTATTCACTATTCACTAATACTATTCTGAGATGCGGGTTGGCGCTGTTTTGGCGGCACGAGGGGGACCTACACAATATTAGGCAGGTCGTTTTAATGTTGTGGCTGATCGGTGTATATATAAGAACATTGCGAATACTGTGATCATTTTAATCAACTTTTTATTTGGACTTTCTTTTGGGATCATTCTTGTCTTGCTACTCACAAGTATATATGTTAAGACTAAGGTGTTTTAATAGAATTTTTAAGTAAACTTAATAGCAAAAATGGAGTTGGAAAGGTTGATTCATTTCTGAGAATCAGTTAAAACTGTCAGTTTTAATGCATCGATTCCAATGTCTGTTTCAACATTTAGTTTTTTGTTCCTGCATAGCATTTTACATACATTACAATGTTTTAGTACAAAAAATATATACGTAAATATGGCTGTGTATTGTTATATTCATGCATATAAATAAAAAAAAATTATATGTAATTGTTCCTTGTGTTCATTTACTAAAAACAGCATGACTTGTTTATTTTTAACTAGATTTTAATAGCATTTTACTTTTTACATATAACATTGAATCAACTGGGCTACAATGGCCATTTAGTTGAAATTAAGATTATTCAAATTAAAAAAATCCATATATCTAAAATTCAAATACATAAATGTCGAGATATACAGTAAATATCATTTAAATTTTTTTTTTTTAGATTTTTCATATTGCCCAGCCCTAGGTCTTCGGCATCAGAAACAACACCTACCACATTCTTAATGATCTCATCCTTGCCGTCCTGCCTCTGGACCTTCAGCAAGTGGTAGCAGAAATCAAAGAGGTCAAAGCGACGCTGCTGTCCTAACAGCACAATGATGGCACAGCCAGCCCAGTTCAGGCCATCACCAAAGCACTGCCTAAACACACCAAACACACTTCAGTTTTATGACGTATTATTGAATCTATACATAGTAAAGATGATATGTGCATAATGTTGGCATACTCTGCAGTGAACTCGTGTGTGCCCACAGGGATGCAGTACACAAACTGCATGGCGCTCCAGAGACGGTGAAACTCCATGCACTCGTCCACATGCATGACGCCGTTGGTGGGGGGAGGGCCTCGCCACACGTTGTCCTGCAGGAAGCTGCGAATGCGCGTCAGGATGACCTCAAACATGGACAGCCCGCAGCAAAGACGCTCCTTCGTCAGCAGGTCTCCCTCCCGTGCTATTGCAATTTGCTAAGAAATAAAAACAACATGCTTTACAATGGAGAGCTAATTGAACAACAGTTTACTAGGGCTTTTCCTTAGGCAATTTATATTATTTCCTCTCCTTACTTAGCTTTGCATTTGATTCTTTTTATTTCTATTTATCTTCTATTCTATAATTTTTTTAAATTCTTTTTAAGGACCGTGGCATGGAGGATACTTTGATTCTTCGTCCGGTTCTTGCCTCTTCCTTGCCCGTTTACCCTGCTACATTGGTGCCGAAACCCGGGAAGAAGGAGGGATGCGCCGTAGTAGAGTCCTCGCCACTACCATCCACCCCAAAGCCTGAAAGCGGAGGAACGACTGTCGACTGCGAGGGGAGGAGGAGACCCCTACCGGCCGCTAAAATGTGGCACGGTCAAAGGGGAGACCGCTGTCCATGAGCAGGGAGGGGCTCACTACTGACCGCCTGAAGCGGGAGAACTGCTGCCAGGGGAGAAGGAGACCCCTACCATCCACCAAAACGTGGCGGGGTGTTCCGTCCGCCAGGGGCCGGATGACTGCCTCTGATCCACCCGGGGAGGAGCAGCTGTCCTCCACTAGAGGGTGGAGGAGTGACCGAAGACCAGGCTATGGCGTATCAGAGAACCGGCGAGTAAGTTTTTTTTCTCACTCTCCTCTCTTTCCCGCTGTCGCTCTGTGTTGGCCTTTCCCTCTCTTTTTGTTGTTGTTGTTGTTTTTCCCACCCCTTGTCTCCCTCCCAGGTCCGAGAAGGTGGGGAAGACCTGCCGGCAGGCGGGCCGGAAGGGCATGCCCCCCCTCCCCATGCCGGGGGCTCCCCGGCCTGAAGGAAAGGAGGGAGCATTGTGGCAAGGAGGAGGGTGGGGCCGATGATGCACGCCTGGCCCCTAATCAGGCTAATCAAGCCGACGAGATGGATAAAGGCCGCCGGAGGTGGCACTTCGAGAGAGAGAGCTATGGGCAGCTGCCCTGTATGTGTTTATGTTTGTGTCTTTTTATTTAATTAAACTTTACTTTGATTCTTCGTCCAGTTCTCGCCTCTTCCTTGCCCGTTTACCCTGCTACAAGGACCCACTTTATCTTAGGTGGCCTTAACTACTATGTACTTAACCATCTGATACAATGTACTTATTATGTACATACATGTTGTTGCATTGTAATTACATTTAAAGTACTTGCATTTAATTACATTTGTAGTTACATGGTTAACTTTACCCCTAACCCAACCCTTACCCCAAAACCTACCTGTACCTCAACCTCAGTAGCAGCAAATGTGGGAATTTTGCAGAAAAACATGTAGTTACACAGTAAATGCATAGTCTTGTATATATTTAATGTTAGTACATAGTAGTTAAGGCCACCTAATATAAAAAGTGACCCTTTTGTATTCTGCGTACTCTCTTATTTTATTCTTACCCTGCTGATTTTTTATGCAACTCTTTATGTACATAATTTTTCTGTAAAGCACCTTGTAAACACTGTTTTAAAAGGTGCTATATAAAGTTAAATAAAATTTTACTTACTAGAAAATTTGAAGTAAATAATAACACCACTGGTTCCATATAAATTCCCTTAATGACAAATGAGATGGTTACGAGTGCCTCACCTGTGGGGTCCCAAGTCTCTCAATGAGGGGCACCAGGTGAAGAGGAGCATATTTTGCCTCCAGCCTCTTCATCCTCACCTCCAGTCGTTCACCCTCTGCAGAGTTTACACATTAAAGCAAGATTTCAGAAGGTAGAGATATTAAAAGTGCTCTATCAGCAAGCACTGGAGAGAAATTGTATTTATTAATGATATTAAACTGTTATACTTTCACCTTTGATGTAGACTCTCGGGAGGATGTTTTGGAATGGTGCAGCATGAAGTAAGTCACATACTTCTTCCTGCGACTAAGTTAAAACAGCACAGAAACATGATGAGCAACAAATGAAACACTGTTCTTTATCTCACTGTAACCTAAAATCTGAATCAAACCTTTCACATAACACAAACATCACACACACTCATCAGTGTGAAAATGGGTTAGTCATAATGTGCAAGAAATGTTAAATTTAGATCTTAAATGGGATGAAATTTGTGTTGAATTGAGATGCCACATATCAATAATGGTAAATAAATACATTTAGCCATTTAAACAGCCTGATCTCATAAAAATTATGTGACTATCGTAACATTTTTGCAAAATGACATTACGTGGTTCATTGCATATTTTGTTGCAATTCCATGGTGAAATGTCCATGTAGTGTTCTCCACTTAAAAAATAGGTTGAGTTTTAAATCAACAGTACCTCCCTACCCTAAATCCTAAACCTAATGATAATATTGCAAAAGCAAATTTGAGATGAAAAATGCATTTGATGAAGCAACCATGTTATTTTGTGGTGCTTCACTACACTTTTGGCTCATGTGTCAACTTGTATCCCGGTCCTTTGCATGGCAAGTGCAGCCAGGGACTAAAAACTAAATGTTTTTTATTTCAGTTCGTTCGGAGCATAAACAGTATTTTTGTTCTGGTTCCATCGTTCCACAGCCTCCTTTCCAAATGGTAACCGGTTAGAATGAAATAAAAGAAGGTTTAATAACATTCTTTTTACAATGACAGTACTCTGTGCTAAGGGTGGGTGAAATACCAATTTTTTTTTTTTTAAAAAACAGAATTTCCAGATCTCTCAAGAGAAACAAAGCACCTGTTTCGGAAAAACAACCTCAAAATAAGCCACTTGCCTCACCCAAAATAAGCGAAAATAAGCCATTCATTTTTTTCATATATAGGGGAATTGTCCGGACAGAAATCATACGTTTAGAACTGTATACAGAAGCCTACAGTATATAAAGTAATGTCTTTTTAATAAATGTATTGTTATTCTTAATATTAAATATATCCTCACAAATATTTCAAAATTAATTTGGCCACCTAAAATCAATGAATAGCTTTAAATGATTTCTTCTTCATGAACGCGCACACTGCACAATCAGAGTGCATGCTTATATTCTGCTATAAAGAGAAGCCTAATTTTTTCAGGCAACAAGGAGGTGTAATTTTGAACATTTTCTATAATAAACCCTTCGGTCCTTGGTTTAATGAAAACATTTTGTAACCAAGTTAACTGGTTATTAACCGATTACCAGCATTTAAAAATAGTTTTCTCTCCGGGACAACTGAAATGGATTTCGTTCCCGTTTTCGGTTACGTTTTGCAAAAAATCCTTTCGTTTTCGTTAAAGTGAGCTACTGTTGAGCTAGCTACTGTGCAATTTGGTCACGCTCGAACAACTTGGTAAATGTAGTTAGTTATGTAAGGCAAACGCTTTTATCAGGTTTGTAAAAATCTATCGCCTTCTCAACTGATAATAATAATAATATTAATAATACATTTTATTTTTATAGCACCTTTCATACATAAAATGCAGCTCAAAGTGCTTCACAGTTGGAAGTATAAAAACATAGAATTCAACATTTCAGAGAAAGTAAAACAAATCTTCGCAATAAAAATGAAACCAAGGTAAAAATAAATAAATAAAATTAATGTAGGGAAATCAAAATTAAAAACATACAAATTGAATATAACGATAATCAATAAAAAACATAAAATAGATTAATCAAAAGCTAGTTTAAAAAGATATGTCTTCAAATAGTCTGCAGTTTTACTCGTGATTTGTAGTTGTAGTGCATCTAGTGTTCATTTCACCAGGAAACTGCCACGATACTAACAATGGGCCATTTAAAAAACATTTAGCAAAAATGTAGATATTGTACCGTGATTTTGTAAGACCAGGTTGCATTAAAACAAATGAAAGTGCAACACCACTAATACTGATGCAGGATCTGGCTCAATACTTAAGTATTTCACTGGACTGTTTACGGTTTATACTACAAGAGAGTGCATTAAAATCAATTTATAAGAATAATTCATTCCACCAAACATTTCTCACATTTATAATGTCAAAACAGTCATTTTAGATACTGCTAACATTTATTCTTAGTTTGGTTATAGTATAGGCTGTTTTGTTATACATCTGTACCAAAACATGTCCAAGCAGATTTTTCCTTAGAGTTTAAATATAATAGAAACTTAAATAATAATTCTTCTTGCAGTAGGTGGAAACCCTATATCAAATGCAATGTGAAGGAGCAAACATCTCTTGGCAATGACCTTCAAATCACTGAGATACACACATTTGAGCAAAATCACTTAATTCACAATAATCAAACAAGCACCAAACAACACCCAAACAAGAAGAAGAGCGCCCTGACAGAGAAGATGTTAATGAGATCAGCGTGCAATGATCATTCGACACATTCACTATGCTTCAGATAGAGACCCATACAGAAACACAAGAGAGATACAGGCATCAGAAGAAGAGAAGTGAATGAAGCAGATGTGCACCAGCACAGAACATCACAGGCAGCCAGACAGAGGAGTCGTTACTGCCATGAAAGCAAGGAAGACTTCCTTTGGAAGCAATGATCCCGAAGAAGCCTTTTAATATTAACACAATGAGCATGTGCAAAATCCAAACTTCACCATTCAACTTCATATTATAACTGCTCAAGTTTTTTTATGTGTAGCTTTCATCCTTGAATCCATGGCAGAACACGGCACAAAAGTGACTAAAGAAAAAGTATAGAAACCAGGAAGAGTGTGCGTTCAGTCGTTTTGTGGTTAGGTTGTATGAATGAGGCCTAATTCCTTACCACCTGTTGTTGTTGCCAGCGTGTAATGAGAAATAAAGTTGCTTTTTAGGGGCAGACGGCAGGACTCTCCTCCACCCACACACTCATTAACATACACACAGTAAATCATTAATATGCACACTCAATATCATCAACACACATGCATCCCGGAAGAGAAATAGCTGGCGCACACACAAACAAACACACACACACACACACACACACACACACACACACACACACACACACACACACACACACACACACACACACACACACACACACCTTCTGCAAATTAAAAGTTGGCTTTTTATGCAGCTGGTTAGCAAAGCCCTGCTGAGTCAGGTCAAGTGCCTTGAATTTTGGTGTGTCAGTAAAACACTTTCACGAAAAGCAATATAAAATAATGTTATATAATAGCAAAATTAAATAATGGAAACATCACCAATCAATTGCTGACATTATTTGATAAAAATTACAGGATGCAACTCCTAAAATAGAAATTCGTTTTGAACGGGTGAGGTTCTATATCAAACTAACTACATAAACACTTTACGGACACCCATGCATGTGAGTCTGTGAGTCAGAGATCAAGAGAGCTATGAATGTTAAGGTCTCACCAGAGCTTGCTCGATGAGCAGACAGAAGAGGATGGCATTGCCCACCTCCCTCAGACTCTGAAATACATCCGTCTTGAGCTCAGCGTACTCGATAATGTCCTTCAGCTGATGGTGAAAGAACTCCAGGATGCCTGACAAACATTCCACATCACATATTATCAGAATCAAAAACATTCCAGGCAGAGATCTGACATATAGTTAGGCACTATTTTAAGTAAATTCAGTCTGTTCCTCACGCCATACAGATATAAAACAAATTAAAATCAAGTTTTCGGGAAGTTTTCGCTTTTGACACTTTTTCAAATGAAAGTGAGTGAGCGTTTTTGGGTCATGCCAAAATACACGGCAGCTTGCCCGTGTTCTTTTGCCACACCTGGCTCACCGCTTGCAGGTGAAATCTCCATTCGCCGTACAATAAATCCGCTGCAGTGTTTATTATGCCCCGGACAGAATGAATGCGTTGTGTGTAATGAATAAGCGTGTACTGCTCCACACAATCAGTGTCTGTGCTAGGATGTGCAGTCAAGTCAAGCGTGTACCTCCTGGAAATTTATATATGGCAATTTTAGCCACATGAATTGGGGAAATACTTTAGTGAAGTTTCAGGAAGTAAGAGGAAAAAAAAGAAAGAAAAAAATGGATACTGCATTAATAGTGTAATTGTTTTTTAACATGTTAAACAGTCAACTGTTAATCACAGAAATGAACGCGTTCAATTTCCGAGCCCTAGTTAAAGTCAACGGATTCTGTCTGGGCCAACATATGAGTCATAGAACAATTTTTATGGTGATTTTTGTCCTTTTTGGAGCTGTACAGCACAGAGTCACTACATGTTTTCACTGTATGGAAAAGAGCAGAAAGGACATTCTGCTAAATACAATATCTTCTTTTGCATTCCATGAAAGAAAGAAAGTCATATGGGTTTGGACCAACATGACAAGTAAATGAAAGATTTTTTTTATAGTTCAAATAAAAATGAAAATTCTCTCATCATTTACTCACCTTCATGCCATTTCAGATGTGTAGGACTTTCTTTTTCTGCAGAACACAATTAAGATTTTTAGAAAAATATCTCAGCTCTGTAAATCCATATAGTATAAGTGAATGGTGGCCAGAACTATGAAGCACATTAAGGCAGCATAAAAACTATCCAGTGGTTAAATCCATGTCTTCAGAAGCTATATGATAGGTGTGGGTGAGAAACTGATTAATATTTTTTTTTTTACTAAAAATTTCCACTTTCACATTATTCTTTTGTTTTTTTGCCAGTTTGCATTCTTTGTGCATATCACCACCTACTGAGTAGGGAGGAGAATTTACAGTAAAAAAGAACTTAAATATTGAAATTTTTCTTACCCACACCTATCAGATCACTTCTGAAGACATGGATTTAAACACTGGAGTCATATGGATTACTTTTATGCTGCCTTTATATGAATTTGGAGCTTTAAAGTTCTGGCCACCATTCACTTATATTGAATGCACCTACAAAGCTGAGATATTCTTTTAAAAATCTTCATTTGTGTTATGCAAAAGAAAGAAAGTTATACACATCTGAGATGGCATGAGGGTGAGTAAATGATGAGAGAATTTTCATTTTTGGGTGAACTATCCCTTTAAATGACAGCCCTCTAACTTTAACAAGAGATATAAATACTATGGCCTGTTTTTAGCTAATAATTTAAGCTAAGGCTCAGTTTTTTTAATGATAATTGCTAAAATTTTAAACAAAAAAATGTATAGTATTCTTTAAAAACATGTTTAAAACGTACACTCACATGAGATGAAAACGTTTGTCGTTTTTATTCTACACACAGTATGGTGCTGGGCTGGCATTCATGAGCGCCACCATGTTGAGATCACATGACCAGCTGAATATTACTCACAAATACAGGAGATTACTGAAATAAAAGTATGCTTTCACTCACGGGGAAAAAAATAACAATCATGGCTGACTGCAAATAGTGCATTTCTACACAGGCATCTGTAAATGAGAAACGTTGCTCCTGAGTAATGCTGCATCAACGGCAGGGGTTTTCAAACGTTTTAATGCCATGAACCGCCAAATGTGATGTTTCCCTTGCGAGGGACCCCCTTCCTAAAATATAAAGGCAGCTTCAGTGTACATTGTTTATGTAAACCTACTCAATTATACTCTCTTCTGAAATTAAATAATTAACTTTAATTTTTTTATATTGAAGTCAAAACAGATTATTAAAATGTCATGTGGAGAATAGTTAATATACTATTTTATACAAAATAGTAGTATTTTGTACCCAATATTAGAATATTAGAGAATTATTAGTGAATCTTTTTAAAATCTATATTATACTTATATATTAATATTTGTATAGCATTTTTTTTTGTTTGTTTTTTGCAGTAATTATTGTTCCAAATATGTTTCTATATGTTCATACCTATTTATGACATATATCCTAAACGTTACAAGGAAGGAGAAATGAACACTTAATTTTTTTTTTTTTTTTTTTTTGCAGCTTGTTTTTATTATTATTATTATTATTGTATTTTTCTGTCATACATTTTATAAAATATTTAAATTTTCTCTCAAAATTTCTGCGGACCCCCTGTCACCCCCTTGCGGCCCCCTGGGTGTCCCCGGACCCCAGTTTGAAAACCACTGATCTATGCCTCTAGGTGTCAGCAAACATAAAAAGGTTACTGAGTGCACTTGTCAATGATGTTTTAAAGAGTGTAATTTCCATCATAAAAATTCTTCTCTGTACTGCCTTCACTTAAACCAAATGCCAGGAGATGGAAAAAGAGGGAAAAACCTCCTCATACAAGCTTGCATGACACTACAGCACATGTAAATCATTAGACTGTAGCTCTAGACTGACTATACTGGCAGATCACTGTCAGACTGACTGAGAAAGTATAAGGAGTGGTACTCTGTGTAGTGATGTTGGCGCTGATCTCACCTGGTGAACCATACTCATGACGAGGGAGACGGCAGATCTTGGGCATCACCTCTATGAGGGTCTTCACATACTGCAGGATGGTGCCCTGCAACTGGAAGAGACAGATGGACAGGAAGAGTGAAATATTGAAACAAAAACAGATATTGAGTGTGGTTTATAAACCTCATATGCCTGCTTGGAAGATACACTTGGTAACATGAATTTCAAGAAGGAAAAAAAAACAACAACTCAACAATCAGCTTGATTGATTCATAAAATCAGAGAGACAAAATACCAAGCTCTTGACAATCTTGAGCAGTTCCTCCATCACCACAGCGATGCCCTGGTAACCAAGAAGGCGGCAGATTGTTTTGAAGTGCGGGGGACCCACAAAGTTCCGGTAGGAACTGTAGATGTGGGAGTAAGCGATGTTCAGAGGCTAAATAAAAACAAAAAAACATGGAGGAGTTTAAAAATTCATCTTACATTCATGACTGGTTGAATGTCTCATGTATAAAAATGCTGCCTACAGACCTTTGAGCCATACAGGTAGTAAGGCTGGACATTAGCCGGTTTGTCCCTCTGAGGCTCCTGGGTAAAGGGAATGGCTGTCCGCACAAACCTTTTTCACAGTGGACAAATAGCACTTGTCAACATTATAATCCATCTACACACTGAAATGCATTATTGTGTGCACCTACAGCATATGTGCACAGACCTGTTGGTGGAGCCATTGTAACAGTAGTTTGGTAAGAAGTCGAAGTTCAGTTCCCAGAAGACGTGCAGAGTGATGCGACCATATGGAGCAGACACGTTGTGGTTGGCCTCACGGAACATGGCATCAAAACTGTCCAGTGTCATGTGCTTAGACAGCAGACGATGAGTCAACCTGTTGATCTCCATCAGCCATTCAAGCTCCTGAAACACACACAAGCCAAGTTTGGAGTCTTTGAATTTCTAGATCATTGTCAAAATGAAAACATTTAAGATGTACAAATGGTTAGGACAATTTTGCAGTTTCTTACCACTATGGAGGTGAGGTCCTCGCTCTCAAAGCGGCTGATGGCCTGATCCAGAGATTTGTACATGGCTGCTGAGATCCTCTGGGTTATCAGTCTGTTCAGGTCAATAGAGCGACCTAGCAGCTATGAAACAAATACAAATGTGCTGTGTATATTCATATTTTCAGAGCATCCAGTGTAACAATCAGTCTTTTACACATTAAAAATGGACAAACTGATTCTTGATGACTGCATTTCAATCTCACAGGTTTTCTGATCGTATCCAGTGTTTTTGTTATTGAGTTTCAGATTGTAACTGGCGGAGCTGTGTCGCACCTGCACATGTCTCTGTTTGAGCAGCGTCTCGTAGCGGTTCGATGGTGGGTATGGAATGATCACACCATAGTTCTTACACTCTGCACGGAAGCGTTTGTCTAGAAGGACACTTTGAGACAGAGACAAAACCACACGTTTATTCAAAAATTCAAGAGCATCTGTAGCAGACTAAAGGCCTATTCATACCAATTTTTTTTTCTTTCTGGTGGGAATGATTGTTCAGAACGAGCTTTTGACACTAAACAACGTATTCATATGGTGCTATACACATCAGTTCGGTCCCTCAGTCCGTCTGGAATATTCTCGTAGCAAAATACATGTGCAAATATAAAGAGGACGTACTGTATATTTATGCAACAGCGCTCTTTACTCATCTCACTTGTATAAAAAAAACTCAAATTCTATATATTTCTTAAAATGCATCAAAAACATTGCAAGAACATAATGAAACATTATTGCTAAATTAATTAAATAAATGTCTTGGCATTAAAAAAATATTAATCGTATGCACTGACAGCTGATTAAGGTCCAAACAGGAAAACAAAATATGTTGCTAGAACAGCAACAGTGTCGCCTATTGTACAGGGGCAAAATTGTTTTTCATTTTATTTGTTTCAGTTTCGATGTGAATAGACTTTTCGTTGGCAGTTCGTCTTGCAAATTTGTCACAAATTTGGTGTGAATAGGCCTTAATGTCTTTCTTTTGACTTGTGAAATTAACTTGCTTGAGAAACAGCACTGACATATTTAACATGAGACAGGGATAATTTACCTTCCAGCCATTGCTTTGTAGTAGGCAAATATCTGATCAGCTAATTTGTAAACAAACTGATCAAAACACAGGTTGACCTAAACCAAAATTAGAGAAGACTTTAGTTTTGGGATGACTGACACATCACTACATTAATAAACAGGGATGAAGCAATAAAATAGGGCTGTCAATCGATTAAAATGTTTAATCGAATTAATTACATGACATGCAGATTAATTCACCTAATTAATCGCATACATTATTTGTGGAGAAAGGCCCCCAAATGAAGATAATCCATATCAATAATTATTTGTAATAATAATTAATAATTAAGATATTTCTAAATATAATATGTAGGGCCTATAATACATATATAATATGGACTGAAAATCAGTTTGAAATAAATTGCATTTTTTTGGCAGATGAACAAAGCATTCATTGGACAACACAAAAAGTGGCTTAAGAACTCAATATATTGTTTGTTTTATTCTCATATCACTGAACAAGCCTACAGTTGACAGTGATCTGTTTTGCACCGAGTTCTTTCTGTGCTATTTTTATTTGTCACTCTATGTACATGTGTGAGCCTCAGATAGACGCGTTTAGAGCATCTCACTGGTATTCAGCGTCATAAACACCACATTTTTATAACGCTGTGTCAAGTTGAAAGCAGTAGAAACTTTGAAAATCATGTCTCAAGATTCCCGTATTCTGTTGTACTTCCTCTTCAGTGAGCGGTTCTCATGCTGCCTTCATGTTATCGTAAATACGAGTTTCCCACTCGGATGTTGCACATGAACAACCCCTCAAGTCGTAATTACGACTGGGAAACTCTAAGATAATTTTGATACCCGAGTTTCTGAGATGGGAGGAGTCGTAAACTTTCAACATGGCAGAAGAGAGTACGGTCTCTGTAGTGAATGACAGGTCTTGTTAATTTTTTCTAAATATAGCTAATTGTTAGCTCTTACCGTTTTGGTCATATTAATTTATGTATATCAGCAACCATTTGATGCATGTTGTACATTTTTACACCGTAAAAATAGCTTGTATTTGACCAAAATTCCATTAATCGTCCGCAAGCTGAGTAATATTTTTTATAGTGTCAAAATAAAAGTTAATCAAAAAATATATATGAATGAACGCTTTTCCCTCAACAAAGCACTTGAACACGACATACTCGTAATTACCACTTCAGAAGTGGGAAATAGGATCATTCCGATAGCACATGAAGGCAGCATCATTCAGTGGCTGCACTGCTTATGAGGTGTTGAGGTGTGCTGCCACCTATTGGTGTGGGTCGTAAAAATAGATGTACTTCAAGCTTGAATTGCTCGTATGGTAGGTAAATGTGTACTTTCATTACAGTATTTACCTACGCGTCAGGGGGCATGATTAATTGCACAAATGTGTTATTTTTATATAATAAATCACACTTATTTAACACGTTAAATCGACAGCCCTACAATAAAATAAATCCTTTACCTCCGCCTCTATCTCATCATAGAGGAACTGCTTCTTGAACTTGGTGAGGGCATAGTAACCACTGTCATTATAAAGGTCCAATGGATACAACACATATCTGTGAAAAAAAGAAAAGAAAAAAGAATGAAGTCAAAAACTTTAGACACAATTGGCTAATATTCATATACTGTACCTAAAAGCTGAAGTACTATTTTCTCCTATCCCAGCTTAATATGCAGAGACAACTATAAGGAAGCCATTTGAAGGCTGATTTCCCTCAAAAATTTGAACACTTTGGCTCTCTGACACTTTCAACATTGCTCTGTTTGTTCGAGCATCCCGACCAGACTGCCATAGACTCAACCAATGGCATAAGTTTGGGGCAGGACTTTCTCTTTGTCCAACTACAGTAACAGCAGACAGAAAAAGTGTTCGAGAACATTTTTACAATTCCATATGGTGACCCTAGTGGCACAGAAATTACACACTATAGCTTTAATAACCAGGTATGTACATAAACAGTATGTGGCACATACTCCATCATGGAGGGTTCTTTGGTCTCCAGAATGTGGTCTGTGAGGATCCATGGCATGGACATCTCAATGGGGAACTGGATGCGACGGCCCATGGTGAGCTCTAGGAAGAACTCTCGGAACCAGAGTTGGGATAGATCGCAGCAATGCTGCAGAGCCTCTGACAAACAATCAGGAGAGAATGAGAAGGTCATAAGAGAAATCCATGGATATGTGCTTGACATAAAGATGATATAACTGTTTTCTTACCACTAAAGTTCAGGAGATGGGTGAAGAAGAAAGACTGCTTGTGGAAGTCCTCTATGGCCTGAACGATGGGGCCATCCAGACTGCTGCGAAGAGTCTTCTTAAAGCCACTTTTATCAGCGATTAGAGACTCCAGCATGGTACGAACCATGTAGAGCTGCAGGATATAAAGGAACAGAAAGACACTGCTCAAATGAACTCAGAAAAAGGGATAACGTACAGTCAGCCAGCCATTATCGCAACATAAAGCCCTTCAGGATGCAACTTGTGCTCTATAATGGACATCAAATATGAAATATAAAGATGAAACTATTTGATTATTTGAGAAGAGGCTGCAGACTGCTATGAGAGACATGAAGCTCACACAGTGTAAGAAATTAACAAAATGCAGAGGCAATGTTCAGTTCTACAGTTTAGTGGTCATTACACAAAACTACTTGATGGCAAAGTGCTGTGATTAACCAGAATCATGTATTCCAGAGAGCAAATGATAATACAGCACGCCAACTATCATTAAAGATACTTATAAAGATGTAAACTTGACATACCTGGGTGCTTGAGGGGCCAACAGCACGACGGGGCACTTTGATGTCGAAGCCTCCTTTGGGGTCCTTCTCTCCCCTCAGACAAGGGTCATTAGGGGGTTCTCTTTCCCCCTCCCAATCACAGATGGTTTTACGAATGGCCTGAAGAACACTACATGGAGATAAAAAAAAAGCCACATTTTTTTTTACGTTTTCAGTATAACTGTACATCATATTGCAGAGCTATGTATAAACTGCTGTGCAAGCCATTATTATTATTTTTAAGGAGAAAATCCTGTTATGTGTTATGTAAGTCAGGCATATTTAACTGGTGTCCTGTGGGCCACGTCCATTTGAAATTTTCAGTGGCCTGCGTGAGGTTGTCAGATGTCTTATGGGCTGTTCCCACCACATCTTGATGATTTTACAGTGTCTTGTGCAGGTGCGCAGTGTTTTTTAGATGCTCTCTGAGGTTGTGCTATAAATAGTCATTATTTATCATTTTGACTGAATGGGAAGATTAAAGAAATAAAATCATGGATGACTGATAAGAGTGAGTTTGGAGAAACAGAAGAGTTCTTGTCATTATTTTGGTCAAGAAAACATTAGATTAAAACAGTCAAAAGGTTAAATCATTGCATCTATAACAAACTTCATTGTTATCATTCAATAACATTTTTAGTGCCAGTCTGATTTACGCTCTCTGTTTTGGACCAATTTCAAAAGCATCTTTTTTCCCAGAATTTTCCTGCTGAATTTTTTTTCTCTTGATAAAAAAATGTAAGCTATAAACACAGATGTTTTATTTATATAGTGAACAAATATTATAGGCCTACTATAACACAGCATCAGATAGAAGGTTTTCATTAACAAAATATATGCCCTGAAGAATTTTTTCCATCTGGTCCACTTATTGATGAAGTTGAATAGCCCTGATGTAAGTATTATGTAAAGTCTGAGATCTTTTCATTCACATTACCTAATGAGAACGTTCTTCTTTTTGCGCACAGCCTGTCTCAGCGGCTCTCTTAGGGTGACTTGTGCAAAGTCTTGCAGGGCAGAGTAGATGGTGTGCCTGATGGCCTGGTTAAAAACGCTTTCCATCCGCCCCATCAGAACCTGAAGACCCTTGATCATAGCGATGACCTCCACCAAGGCAAACTTCTCCTCGCTGGTGTAGTTGTAGCGTGTAGCACGTTCATATTCCTCAGCTGTACCCGGACAGTCCTTATTACAGAACTTATCTGTCGGGTGGACTAGTTTCCAAGAGTACTACAGAAAGAATTAAACATTTAAAAATGATTCTAAGAAATATGGAGACTTGAAATGTCAAAAAAACAAATAAATATATACATACATTATATATATATATATATATATATATATATATATATATATATACATACATTATATATATATATATATATATATATATATATATATATATATATATTACACATACACCGATCAGCCACAACATTAAAACCACCTGCCTAATATTGTGTAGGTCCCCCTCGTGCTACCAAAACAGTGCCAACCCGCATCTCATAATAGCATTCTGAGATGCTATTCTTCTCAACACAATTGTACAGAGTGGTTATCTGAGTTACTGTAGACTTTGTCAGTTCTAACTAGTCTGGCCATTCTCTGTTGACATCTCACATCAACAAGGCATTTCCATCCACAGAACTGCCGCTCACTGGATGTTTTTTGTTTTTGGCACCATTCGGAGTAAACTCTAGAGACTGTTGTGCGTGAAAATCCCAGGAGATCAGCAGTTACAGAAATACTCAAACCAACACGTCTGGTACCAACAATCATGCTACTGTACAAATCACTGAGATCAAATATTTTTCCCAATTCTGATGGTAGATGTGAAAATTAACTGAAGCTCTTGACCCGTATCTCCATGATTTTATACACTGCACTGCTGCCACACGATTGGCTGATTAGATAATCGCATGGATGATTGTTGGTGCCAGATGGGTTGGTTTGAGTATTACTGTAACTGCTGATCTCCTGGGATTTTCCTGCACAACAGTCTCTAGATTTTACTCCGAATGGTGCCAAAAACAAAAAACATCCAGTGAGCATCAGTTCTGTGGACGGAAATGCCTTGTTGATATCGGTGTATATATATACACGGCCACTATATATATATATATATATATATATATATATATATATATATATATATATATATATATATATATATATATATATATATATATATCCCTAATCTGTATTTTTGAGTATTCTTTCATCTGTATTTCTATCTGAATTTACTTGAGAAGGAAATTTGTGTGAGATATTAAGACTTGTTTTCAGAGAATATATCTTGAATTAAGTACAATTGTTTACCCTAATGGCAAATTGCTTTTCTCAGTTTTAAAGGTGCACTCAGTAATTTTTTTCCTCATTTAAAAACTTTTACTTATAAAGAAATGAACACTTTCATTCATGGATTAAATTAATTATGGCTTACTACACATAGTGAATTTCGACAATGGCATTGGTATCTGAAAACTACTGTGTTTGAATGATGCAGCTTCCAGGCCACTAGGTGTCAGTGTAAGCCAAAGTAAGCCACATTGACATATGAATGAATTGTCAGAAAAAAAAATAAATATAAAAAAAATATATATATATATATATATATATATATATATATATATATATATATATATATATATATATATATATATATATATAGACATTACACTGTTTTTAGTACCACTAGACAAACTATAAATTTGATACATATTTGATACATCAGGCTTTAAAGGTCGTTATCCTCCTGAGATCCAGCAATTCATTTTTGTGTAGGGTTAGCATAACATTTGTTATTTCAGTTTTTCTTAGCCCATACAAGCTACAGTGGTAAATCTTGGGGTATTATCAGAGGACTCCCTGGGCTTTCACATCAAATACAATATTAATAAAATATATATTTTTTTCCAATAAATAATTTTTAGCATATGTATTTTATGCACCAAACACTATATTGACATTTAAAAAGGGAAATTGTTAAACTTGTTATGGTAAGATGACATCATAATAGATTGTAATGTAAAATAATGAGATCTTTATAATGGCAGAGAAGGCTGCAGATCTGAAAATACACAGAAATATTAGTTCAAATTTTAAATATATCTTATAAAATTTAAGTTAGAATTTTCAAAGCTCTGTGATTGATTTTATTTTTATTATTATTATTATTATTATTATTATTATTTTTATTTTTTTTGGGAATGAATGGAATCTAATGGTGATTGAGACATATACCTCAAAAGCCTGTTGTATGATATTTGATACATGTAATTTCAACTGGCTTTTTCAATAAAATAATATACAAAATTTAAACCAAGCTCAGGTTACTTATATTCAGCTTGAACAGAGAGTGAAACAGGAGCCGCCAAACGTTGCCTATCATATTTGATACACACGGCGTTATAAGGTTAAATAATTACTTAGTGCTCCTTTAAGCATAAATCTAACACAAATCAGGTTTATTCTTCAAACAATAAAAAAATATGTGTCAATGTGGAGAGAAAAAGGACATTAATTCAAAATATATTCTCTTTGAACAAGTCTCGTGATTTTACATAATTGTGCTCCAAGTAAATACACTATATTGCCAAAAGTATTCGCTCATCTGCCTTTAGACGCATATGAACTTAAGTGACAGCCCATTCTTAATCCATAGGGTTTAATATGACGTCGGCCCACCCTTTGCAGCTATAACAGCTTCAACTCTTCTGGGAAGGCTTTCCACAAGGTTTAGGAGTGTGTTTATGGGAATTTTTGACCATTCTTCCAGAAGCGCATTTGTGAGGTCAGACACTGATGTTGGACGAGAAGGCCTGGCTCGCAGTCTTCGCTCTAATTCATCCCAAAGGTGCTCTATCGGGTTGAGGTCAGGACTCTGTGCAGGCCAGTCAAGTTCTTCCACACCAAACTCGCTCATCCATGTCTTTATGGACCTTGCTTTGTGCACTGGTGTGCAGTCATGTTGGAACAGGAAGGGGCCATCCCCAAACTGTTCCCACAAAGTTGGGAGCATGGAATTGTCCAAAATCTCTTGGTATGCTGAAGCATTCAGAGTTCCTTTCACTGGAACTAAGGGGCCAAGCCCAGCTCCTGAAAAACAACCCCACACCATAATCCCCCCTCCACCAAACTTCACAGTTGGCACAATGCCTTCAGACAAGTACCGTTCTCCTGGCAACCGCCAAACCCAGACTCGTCCATCAGATTGCCAGATGGAGAAGCGTGATTCGTCACTCCAGAGAACGCGTCTCCACTGCTCTAGAGTCCAGTGGCGGCGTGCTTTACACCACTGCATCCGACGCTTTGCATTGCACTTGGTGATGTATGGCTTGGATGCAGCTGCTCGGCCATGGAAACCCATTCCATGAAGCTCTCTATGCACTGTTCTTGAGCTAATCTGAAGGCCACATGAACTTTGGAGGTCTGTAGCGACTGACTCTGCAGAAAGTTGGCGACCTCTGCGCACTATGCGCCTCAGCATCCGCTGACCCCGCTCTGTCATTTTATGTGGCCTACCACTTCGTGGCTGAGTTGCTGTCATTCCCAATCGCTTCCACTTTGTTATAATACCACTGACAGTTGACTGTGGAATATATAGTAGCGAGGAAATTTCACGACTGGACTTGTTGCACAGGTGGCATCCTATCACAGTACCAGGCTGGAATTCACTGAGCTCCTGAGAGCGGCCCATTCTTTCACAAATGTTTGTAGAAGCAGTCTGCATGCCTAGGTGCTTCATTTTATACACCTGTGGCCATGGAAGTGATTGGAACACCTGAATTCAATTATTTGGATGGGTGAGCGAATACTTTTGGCAATATAGTATATATCCAGTTTCAAAGGAATAGCTCAATAGTACATTCTAATTCTGTATTAATTTATTCACCCTCATTTTGTTAGTTTACTATATATACAATCACCTTTAAGGCATGCTTTTCAATTGCATTATTCATTTAAACTGTACAGTGAGGACTTAAGACATTACAACATAATTTTCTGTTACAGCATAATCTTCTGTAAAGCTGTGTGTGTTGTGAAATGTGCTGTACAAATGAAAGTAACTTGACCCTCATGTTGTTTCAAACATGTATGAATGACTTTCTTTTTCATGTAGAACATAAAAGGATAATTTTTATTGAATATCGTGGTCCATCTTTACAATATCATGGCAGTGGATAATGCCTTGCATTAAAGGTTAAAAAAATGGACCACAAAAGTATCATAAAATTAGTCCATGTGACTCGTGCATCATATTCCAAACCTACTGAAGTCATATGACTCATATGATATGAGAGGTTTTGGTGAGAAACAACTAAAAAATCAAAGTGATTTTTCAGTGAAAGTCTGTTGCCTGAGCGCTATGACAAAAGCTTGTTCACAGTGGCACATGATTTTAGCGCTAAACTACGTCATGAGTATAAGTAAATTATGACAGAATTTTCATTTTTAGGTGAACTTTCTCTTTAAATGATGTTTAGATATTTTTACTAGAAAAGATAAAATACAGTTTAAGAAAAGGATGTTTTGCAGTATGAAGGCAATCACACACGTACCACTTCCATGACGTGAGTGCTCCACTTGGACAGCAGCTGCAGTCCTCTGAGTGCCAGGTCAAAGAGCTCCTTGTACTCCTCATCCGACTTCTGACTGTCCAGCCCAGAGCCTGTCACCACCTCACTGTTACTGTAGCGTGCCAGCTCAGAGATGAAGCGGATGTGATCTTCTCTTATTTGCACCATCTGCTCACACAAGTTATACTGTGGACTGATGCTGCTCTGAGTGCAGGTCCACCTGAAAGAGAGAGAGAGAGAGAGAGAGAGAGAGAGAGAGAGAGAGAGAGAGAGAGAGAGAGATGAGCATATAGGCAAAACTGAAACTCATATACAGTTGTGCTCAAAAGTTTGCATACCCTGGCAGAAATTGTGACATTTTGGCACTGATTTTGAAAATATGATTGATCATGCAAAAAAACAACCACACCGTCTTTTTCCAGAGCAGCCTGTATTTCTCCTGAGGTTACCTGTGGGTTTTTTTTGTATCCTGAACAATTCTTCTGGCAGTTGTGGCTGAAATCTTTCTTGGGCTACCTGACCTTGGCTTGGTATCAAGAGATCCCCAAATTTTCCACTTCTTAATAAGTGATTGAACAGTACTGACTGGCATTTTCAAGGCTTTGGATATCTTTTTATATCCTTTTCCATCTTTATAAAGTTCCATTACCTTGTTATGAAGGTCTTTTGACAGTTCTTTTCTGCTCCCCATGGCTCAGTATCTAGCCTGCTCAGTGCATCCACGTGAGAGCTAACAAACTCATTGACTATTTATACACAGACACTAATTGCAATTTAAAAAGCCACAGGTGTGGGAAATTAACCTTTAATTGCCATTTAAACCTGTGTGTGTCACCTTGTGTCTGTAACAAGGCCAAACATTCAAGGGAATGTAAACTTTTGATCAGGGCCATTTGGGAGATTTAAAAAGGACCCAAACAACTATGTGATAATAAATGGCTTTATATGATCACTATCCTTAAATAAAAGATTTTTGCATGATCAGTCAGGTTTTCAAAATCAGTGCCAAAATTTCACAATTTCTGCCAGGGTATGCAAAATTTTGAGCACAACTGTATCTTGTAGAAGGTAAAAAAGAGAGATAAATGTGTTTGGTGACAAAGACTTGTGGTAAAAACACAAAATCATCTAGACCTTTACATTTTCTGAAGAAAATTTGAGTGGCGCTTGCCACTCAACTCGCTGACACGAGTACTCACTTGGACTTGTTCTCTTCATAGTGGGCACTTGTTTCTATATACCGTGACAGCTCGATCTGCATGTCTCCAAATAGAGGCACGACCTGGAGCTGTGATGACATCCAAACAGGTTAAAACCAGAGGAGTTTGACAGAAAAAAGGTACATTTTCATGAGAACTGGACAGTTTTTCTTCACCTTGAAGAATTTGTCAATTTTACTGAGGTTTATCCTTTTCTTTGCATCCAGCTTGTAGATGTTACTGACATTTCCATCCATCAAGTATAGGCCAAAACCCATGACCTGAAACACAGAGATATGCCTTCATTTGTAAGAGTTCTTTTTTAGCTGAGAAAGCTAAAAAAAGCTAAAAAGATATGGAAATCAGCTCTCACCTTTAGCAGCATGTGTTTCTCGCTGGGGGTCAGGTACATCTTGTTCTCATAGTAATCCACACAGATGTTGACAATGTCAGCCAGCAGCTCCTCATAACCTGGAATCACCTCTAGCTGCTGGTGCAGACACTGCACAAACACATCACACAAAATATGACAAATTGCATGCAAATTTCCAAGCAAAGAACAATTACCGCAAAGGCAAATGCATATATTAATGAATATATACTGATTACCGGTGGACAATATGACTAAAATCTTCTATCACGATAAGGAGTCATTTTATATCATGATGACGATATATATCACGATACAGTTATTCTTGTTTTCTTTTTTTAGAAAATCAATAAAATTGGTTAATATAAAAAATAACCATAATGTAATGCCTATTTTTTGAAAATCCAGTCAGTAAATTAAATACATTATACATGAAAACTACTTATATAATTTCCTCTTTATTTGAAACTTGACAAACAGTCAAAGAAAAAAAACTACTTTACCAACCTTACCATAATGCTGAATAGAAATTAATTCATGCCAAGTGCATCTTCTCAATAATGTTCTTTAGCGTGCTTCATTTTGAGGTGGTAAAACAGATTACAGTCACGTGACCGTTTGCAGTTAAAATTTTTCTGCAGCATGTCACTTGTGTGAACCAACAACTCAGATGTTGCACCTGTTTTAATAATAAGCTTCTTTTCATTTTCTTGATGGTTCTATCGATTATATCAGCAATAATTAATCAAATAATGATCAAATGATGGAGAAGTACAGATGCGCAGTGTCATCAAGCGAACTTTCGGCATGTTAAAGAGATTAACTGGATCACAGTAACGCTGCACAGCAGAGTGTGTCAGATCACAGTGGTCTGCTGCATCTTCCACTATATATATATATATATATATATATATATATATATATATCAGAATTGCATGTTTGCCCTGTCTGCATTATTCCTTTAGTGAATTGGGCGCAATTCCAGCACGTGCAAATTACCAATGCTTTTACCAGCCACAATTCATTCCCCCCTCAGTCTCACGTAAAGCCCTGCCCACTGATAATACGTTCATGCCACGCACAATGATATTTACATATCACCATAAAGCAAAATCTCAATCAACTGACACTTTATATCGTCACCATGATATACTGTATATCATCATATCACCCAGCCCTAATGGTGATCAGATTTGAAGTTAAATGTACCTGTGTAATTCTGTTGTGGTTGGCTAAAAACATAGAGAGGTTTTGGGACTCCTGGATGGACTGTGGGTCAGCCATCTTTCTCAGGAACTGAGCAGCTCTGAAAGGAAGAAACGGATATACACATTTAAGAGGTCCTGGAAATACCAGCAACATGTGATCAAATATTCCACCAGATGAGTGATTTACAGGGGGATTTTTTGGACCAAAATGGATTTGTAGATGGAAGTGTGACTCTGTAATACCTCTTGTAAGCAGAGTGGTCATTCTTTACACTGCACTTCATGTTCTTCAGTTCGTCCAGCACAGCAAACATGTTGATGAACTTTCCTAAAGTGAGCAGATAGGCCTCGGACACAAAGTCCTTCCTGCGCTCAGCGTGACACAGTCGCTTCACCTCACTGCAGAAACGCTCAATGGCCTTACGCTAAAGAGATGAATGTTGCTGTTAATACAATGCACTACATTACATTTTCTCTTAAAGCTGAAGTGTATCATTTCTGCATCACCAATTGGAAGAGTAACAATAAGGACTCTTTTAAACAGGTTTTTCAAACACTCCCTCATCTGGTCAAACAAACAGATAGTTCTGCCCCAAACTCATGCCATTGGTTGAGCCAGTGTTGCTTGCAGGGGCTGGGCTGGTTGGGATGCTCAAACCAACTGAGCAATGTTTTGATAGCTACACAGATCCACAGTGTTTAGACTTTTTCAGGAAATCATCCTATAAATGGCTTCCGTATAGTTGTCTCTGCATAATATTATGCTTAATTGTTTTAACTTCAAAAAAATGACACACTTCACCTTTAATCAGGGATTTATTACTGCCTGAGGTGCAATATGGATGAATCTTAAAGACTGTATAAAATTGCCTAAAATTCTAGTTAATCTCTCACCTGGAAGTACATGAATTTCATGAGCTTGGTGACCTCAGGTTCCAGCACCTCCACAGTCTTCTCATAGATCTCTACTCGATTTGGCTGCTCATTGCACTTCACCTGAGAAGCACAATAGGGCGTCAACAAACTGGCCGGATTTCAGAACTGACATCACCAATAATGAGCCTTTTCTTTCCTTTCAGTAAGCCAATCATGTTGTTGTACTCAGTCAATTCAATTATGTCTTTAAGATAAGAGATAGTCGAATGAAAAGGGCTTCAGAATATAAAACAATTAGAAAAATGCTGTTTAAATTAGTTTTAGACAGAGTACATATTACATGTCACACCACAGTCAACTTCCCAAAGGTTTTTCATATGTAACTTGAGCGATACTGAAGTTCAAGTTCTTATCAAGTTCCTCTTCTGCATGTATTAGAATACTAAGAGCCATTTCAGACATGATGCACGTGTGTTTGTGTGTGTACCTGGGGGATGGCTCTGGAGCAGCTCCTCCAGGTGTACAGCATGACAGCATACTCATGTCCCTCCTCCAGCATTTCATTCTGAGAAGAAAGTCACACAGAATGAACTTAAAGTCTCAGCAAAGGAAAAAAAATAAAAGAGGAAAAAGAACTGCTGTTATTTAAAGTATAACCACCAATCTATCCTTTTGTGAATTCATGAAAATGTGCTGTAAATACTTTTCCTGATTGAATGTTTAAAAACAACAATCCATCAGGGGCTTATTTGCTAGTTTTATTTCACCATTACCTGCAGCCATTACTTACTACATTAGCATTTTCTGAGAAGATGCAAGTGCTTGCAAGCCAGCAAGAGAAAAGTGTTTAGGCTTTTGTTGAAATGCAGGAGTGTATAGCAATCATTATAACTGGGGTAAACATTAAGAAATATCTATGTTTATTCGCTCCACTTTTTTGGAAATAATCAATGAATTAACCCCCCAAAAATAAAGAAACTTTTTATTTATTTTTTTATAGTAAAGATTTGTTTATTATAACGGGAGCGAGCAAACTAGTACTGTCACATCACAACACTTGCTCTCAGAGTATATTGGGTCTTCCCAATTATGGATCAATTTCCATGAATAAACCATGTACCCTAGATTTTTGATAAACATCAATCACAATGTTGTATGCAAATATTAAAATGATATAACTGCTGGCAGCAAGATTTTGAATGCCAAATATTCTCAGTGTACGCCAAAGAGAGATTACAAAACAAACATTTCAACTCCAAATTCTGACTGAATGTGCCACAGTCGACCACATATCAGTTGCATTCGCCAGGCTGACAAGTTGCTTGGTGACTGTGAACAGCCTACATTTAGGCTCATGAAGAGCATTACTTACTGAAATTTGTTTTACAGCCCCCCTAAAATTCATCTCAGCCCCCCTAAATATCTGTGACTTTGCAATCATCACGTAAGTGTTTTAAACAGCTACAGCTGGAATGCTGCACTTGTTTGAAGCGCTAGGTACTTTGGTGGCTTTTCTTGCCTTCAAGACTGACTAAAGCGCGAGCCAATAGCACTGGAGTGTGGGCTGTGAAGGAGCATACGATTGGTTTGACCCACTAAAAGAATACGCCCCATTTAGGTGCATGCCTGGCACTGAGTTGCCCCAATCAGTGGGACAGAGAGATAAGGAGCAGCTGGGGAAACCAGAGGGAGAGAGAGATGCACGCAGCCACCATGTGTGCGCGCCAATGTGTGTTTTGGTTATGCTGAAAAGCAGTGTTATGTTATGTTTGTTTTATTAAAGTATTTTGGTTGATAACTCGGTTCCCACTTCCTCCTTTCTGATGAACAAGAGGCTTGTCTGCCACACCCACTATCTATGCTAAAGAGTGGAATACATTAAATGTGCAGCACATCTAAAGGCGGGCGCACACCAGACAAGAAGTGCAACGATGCGTTGGGTCGCGGCTGGGA
The DNA here is from genome assembly GCF_019703515.2 of Myxocyprinus asiaticus. Taxonomy (NCBI): domain Eukaryota; kingdom Metazoa; phylum Chordata; class Actinopteri; order Cypriniformes; family Catostomidae; genus Myxocyprinus; species Myxocyprinus asiaticus. Next base: position 26,970,932 of record NC_059370.1, on the reverse strand, counting down.
CACGGTACATGTATCAAACACAGGGCACGTCGATGCGGTTCAGGTGGCAGACAGTACATACAAAAGTTACCAAGGTTTTTCCCTTCTTCAAGAATGAACAACGCTACAGTAAATAATCTATGTCCGTTGATAATGATTTGGGTCGAATTTAATGGAAAATATGCGAGTTGAGCTCCGTGGCGCGGCAGAAATTTGAGCAGCCTCTGGAGTCATGCTGGGCGCCGCCGACAGATGGTGAGTGCCGGTGTGCGTACCTTCATTTAAAACAGTTATTTCGAATTTTTGAACATGCCATGTCATCCACCAGATGCTTCCGGTGTGGGACCCACTTAGTGTCATTGGGAGCTGAGCCCCCTTAAGATTGAAATCCTAGAATCGCCCCTGGCTTACACTTTATTTTAAAACTCTAATATTACATGTTTTAAAGTATAAATATATACTTTATTAGCAAAAATAAATATAACATTTACATTAAGTCTGAATGGAACTTGTTCATTTTATGGTTGTGGTTGAATTAATTATAGAAAAGTGAGAAAAGAAGAATACAAAGTATGAGGTACTTGCAAGTACTGTATTTGAACACAAATCAGAGTTTATTGTGACAACAGTGTTCAGACAACCACCTACGTGCAGTCTTACAAAGACCACATTTATGTGCTCATTAGAGCTTTATCAGAAGATAGCTGAAGCAAAGAGGAGCTACTGTCCATGAGGACTTCTCTATTTAACTGAGCAAAGTGTACTCATGTTTGACAGTCTGAGCACATCCACCAAGCTGTGTGAGGAAGAGGTGGAGTTACTGCTTCAGTCCCAATTCTATCCAAGTCAAAACCCCCACACAAACAAAACAGTAAAAAAACAACAAACATAAACAAGGCTGCCTTTGTGAAGAGGTGTTTGTCCTGTGCTCTCGGCCTCCTGCCTCTGCTTAACCAGAATTGAATCTGATGATATGGAACACAACAGCGAGCCTGGTTTTTACACTGTGAACCTTAAATATAAATTTTTGTTGCACATGTTGCTAAATTTTGCGTTGTACTGCCAAATGGATTTCTTCATTTTAAAACATTTCACATTTGGTTCAGGTTTACAAAAATTAAATACCTACTGAAAAATGCCCTTGAAAAGAGCTGATTTAAAAAAAGCCCTTAAAAAAAGTACACTGGCGCTACCATGGTGCAGTAAATAGCTAGAAAATCGGTTTAATAGCACCCAGCAATGCCTTTAGATCACTGTGTATTCACAGGTACAGCAGCTTGAAATTTAATGTGCTGTCAGGTTTAATGATTGAACTTTTTACTGACCAGCCATTCATGCTTAAAGAAATAGTTTACTCAAAAATGCTAATTCTATAATTTACTAATCCTTATGTCATCTATACATTTACTTTATATTACTATATTTACTTGCTTTGTCATCATATATTCTAATTAATTAAACATGTATGTTAAAATTTTCATTTTATATTTATTTTTTTTTGCGGATAGAGTTAATTAGACACATTTGATACAAGTTCTGCTGCAATATGTTTTCAGTCTGTTTTTAATGTACTGTTGATTGTATTTTTGCCTTAAATGTTTTTGTCTGTTAGTGTCTGTAGCCCTACTTCCAATTGTCCCATGGGTGATTAATAAAGTTGTAAACTAACTAAAGTTTTTATACATGCCATAAAATCAGTGGAATTGATATAGTTAAAAGTTGGGCAACATTTTCTGCCGCTTTCAGTGGACTATTTTTATTAATAAGATCAAATGGGCAGATACAATTCATATCAAACTTTTGGCAAGAGAAACTTAAGTGTGCATTGCCAATGCATTATTAGACAGATATAAAAACGTATTAAACGCTGAAGTTTACTTTACTGAAGTTTGCTGAAGGAACAACTCAACACACCTTTCTCCTATCGCGTGAAGTTTCAGGAAGTAAAAAACAAATGGACACTGCATTAATTGCGTTAATTGTTTTAATGTGTTACACAAAAACTTTTAATCGCAGAAATTAACACGTTAAAGGTGCTATATTTAAGACTGACAACAAGCGTTTGAAATGGGTACTGCAGTCCAAATTTTTTTCCTTGTTTTACCATGCCTCTGGTCATGGTGGTTTTTAGATGGATGGCAAGGCTTTTTAGGTCGGGTGGAATCTGTTATCTCTGATCCAGTTTGTTTGCCGGCTTCCATGGCTGCAGCACGCAGTGTTGTTTGCCTGCAAACTTGTTCAAATCTGGCAACCCGGCGGTGTCGAAATACTACTGGTGAATAGGCAGTGGGAGGGATCACACAGGCCAAAACATAAACAGAAATTACGGCCCAGAATAGAAACTTCAAAGTAGAATGTACTGGCTGTAACATTGTTATCGGAGAAGCCAGCAATTCAACTTAGCATGTTTCCTAAATCTCTAATGACACATTATGGTCATTTTATGATTTAGTACAGTACAAATATTACATATAGCACCTTTAAATTTCCCAGCCCTATTAAAATATTCAGAATGCACATTTTTATTGTTGCAGAATAATGACTATTTAAATATGTCAAAAAACAGAACAAAACAACTGGTTTTAGTATCAGTCGTAAAAGCAGAGTATCAATGTACAACGTCTAGTATAGTGATGGAAAACCATGGTACTTAGATATTCAGTGGTACTAAATGATTATCACATACATATACTGTATATGTATACATGTACTGTATTTACATGGTAATGCCATGGTAAATGTAAAAAAAAAACTACAGGGTATCCAACTTAAAAGATGTGGGCTGATTTAATTATCACGATGACAAATAAATGCCCAGCTACATCAGATAAACCAACTGTTTCTGCTTATCAGTGCCCTACTGATAAACATTTCAATAAGAACCAAAAGAGCAGCTTTGTTACAACATTATAATGCAACATCCTTTCATTATTGCTGCGCTGGTCACATGACCTCCCATCCAAATGTGCTGTTTCACAAAGTCCTTCTTTCTACTTACCATGCTGGAGTGGACAGTGGCCTGTTCAATGTAGCGGGCGATACCAGTGACAAACGCATTTCTGTCCTCAAAGTTGGTGTCAAAGTTTGCCTAGAAACAGATGGAAGGTCAGAAAAACATAACTGTGATGGACACAAAAATAGGCCCACTCCTATATAAAATCAACATTAAAATGCATTTGTGATCATGAATAATGGGCTGTACCTGGTACATGATGGAGGAGGGTGGGGGTTCGATGCATGGCTGCTGGTCTGGGAGGGGAAGCTCCTCCAGCAGGTCCACATTGGACAGCGCATCCTCCAGGGTAACGTGGGTTGTCATGGTGACACAGGTTCACTCACAAAACAGCCCAATCTGAAAGAAAATCAGGCCATGAACTTGCAAGGATGATGCACTCTGACTAAGTTTATGCCGCAACACAGTTTGGCTGGTATTTAAAAAGAGAAATGTTATGATCTTAAAAAGATTTCTAGTTAAAGACTTTCACTTGGTTTCACTGGTGAAACCTACTGCCTACAAATTACAAGAAAAAAGAATGTAATGAAACCTTTCCACACAACGCATGTTCTAGTAAAAAAAAAGATATAAAATTAAAAATGCATTATTAATATTATATTATTAACTAAATAAATGTAAATTATATTATGACTCAGAAGAGTCTTGGGCTATACCAACTTTTTGCCATTTTTTATTTAGCCACTTTTTATTCATATTAAATTTACCCATTTGGCAGTCAATTTGATCCAAAGTGACTTACAGTCCATTCAGTTTTTACATGCTATTAGGGATGGGCACAAGTACTCGGGTACTCGGACGTGGCAGCAATGATCAATCATGAAAACGATGATCGATAGTGATCACGCATGATGTGACTTTTCATTCAATTCAAAATTCAGTGACAATTACCTGACAACTAAACACGCGTGTCAAAGAGGGAGCTTATTTTTAATTCTGAGATTGATTACGTTATGATTTTGAGGGGTACATTGATTGTCAGAGATGTCTCAATGCAACCAAAACTGATATACGACGCTGCAATGCTATAGTTACGATATATAAAAGAGAGTGTAATTTGAACACCTGTCTCTGCAAAACATTTGCTAAACATGTTTTATTATCATTTAATGTAAGAACTTTCACTTTTTGTTTTGAATGTTTGTCACTCACTGTAAACCACCCTGTCCTGGGTGCCGAAATGTTTGCGTGAAGTAACACACACCTACATTTCGACAAAATGGGAGTCAAAGATTTCCGCACGAGTTTCCAAGTTAGAAGTCCGGCATAAAGTGTCATTCCGTTGCACCTTCCCCAGTTGAAAGGTGGAAATTCCGACTCTCCGAGTTGAATGGAACGCTTCATGAATCATCACAGCAACAACAATACGGAGCATCATGGCTTTCCCACGGGAGCGAACACACACACACACACACACACACACACACACACACACACACACACACCAGGCATGTGGCAGTGGACTCAATGCATTGCGAGTGTTTCAAACAGCTAGACAGAGTGCAGCTATATGGAACAGCGTCTTCAAAACTGAACTTCAACTTAACACGCATATTAAAAATGCGATGTTTATGTCTCCTGTTAAGCCAACCGCGATGTGAAAATAGACGGTTCAGACAGTCCTAAAAAAACTGGTGCGTGCTTACTAAGATTACTATGCTAACCTGAAGGAAGAACAGACAGAGACGTGCATTGTGCACATTCTTTTAATGAGTTGGGCAGCGAATCTTCACATAATGACAAAATATTATGTATTATATTTTGATTATGCAATCTTTTTTACATTTTGTAACAGATTATTTTATAACAGCCTATAATAACCAGGGGCGGAGAGTGGTAAAAAATTATTTTTAAATAACGTGTGTGTGTGTGTGTGTGTGTATATATATATATATATATATATACACATACAGTTGTGCTCAAAAGTTTGCATACCCTGGCAGAAATTGTGAAATTTTGGCATTGATTTTGAAAATATGACTGTTCATGCAAAAATTATTTTATTTAAGGATAGCGATCATATGAAGCCATTTATTATCACATAGTTGTTTGGCTCCTTTTTAAATCATAATGATTACAGAAATCACCCAAATGGCCCTGATCAAAAGTTTACATACCCTTGAATGTTTGGCCTTGTTACAGACACACAAGGTGACACACACAGGTTTAAATGGCAATTAAAGGTTAATTTCCCACACCTGTGTCTTTTTAAATTGCAATTAGTGTCTGTGTATAAATAGTCAATGAGTTTGTTAGCGCTCACGTGGATGCACTGAGCAGGCTAGATACTGAGCCATGGGGAGCAGAAAAGAACTGTCAAAAGACCTGCGTAACAAGGTAATGGAACTTTATAAAGAAGGAAAAGGATATCAAAAGATATCCAAAGCCTTGAAAATGCCAGTCAGTACTGTTCAGTCACTTATTAAGAAGTGGAAAATTTGGGGATCTCTTGATTCCAAGCCAAGGTCAGGTAGACCAAGAAAGATTTCAGCCACAACTGCCAGAAGAATTGTTCAGGATACAAAGAAAAATCCACAAAGACGGTGTGGTTGTTTCAAGGAGCACAATACTTGTTGACCCCTCTCTAAACATAGCACTTATGGTTGTGACCATAAAGCTCTATTTTGGTCTCGTCACTCCAAATTACAGTGTGCCAGAAGCTGTGAGGCATGTCAAGGTGTTGTCGGGCATATTGTAACCGGGCTTTTTTGTGGCATTGGCTTCTTTCTGGCAACTCGACCATGCAGCTCATTTTTGTACGTCAAGTATCTTCGTATTGTGCTCCTTGAAACAACCACACCATATTTTTAGCCAAATACATTTAAACTCAGTTTTTCACAATTCCTGACATTTAATCGTAGAAAACTTTCCCTGTCTTAGGTCAGTTAGGATCAATACTTTATTTTAAGAATGTGAAATGTCAGAATAATAGTAGAGAGGATGATTTATTTCAGCTTTTATTTCTTTCATCACATTCCCAGTGGGTCAGAAGTTTACATACACTTTGTTAGTATTTGGTAACATTGCCTTTAAATTGTTTAACTTGGGTCAAATGTTTTGGGAAGCCTTCTACAACCTTCTCAAAATAAGTTGCTGGAAGTTGCTGAAGATTCTATTCAGATTCTATTCGACGAGTACTCGAGTAGACAAAATGGCCAAAATGCCCATCCCTACATGCTATCAGCATGCTTATCGGTGTATTCCCTGGGAATCGAACCCACAACCTTGGTGTTGCTAGCGCTATACTTTACCAGTTGAGCTACAGGAACATAACAGGAAAAAATGAGGAGAGTGAGGGGAAATGGGATGGGGAAATGTCATGAGCCATATATAACGATTTAAGGCACAAAAGCTCAATGTGCGCTAGACCAGGGGTTTTCAAACTGGGGACCACAAGGGGGTGTGCAGAAATTTCAGAGAACAATAAGTTGTATATAAAATTTATGTAAAAAGTTAAACATTTACCAAATTTAACATTACGATTTTATTCTGGTTTCTAAAGCCCACAAATAAATTTCAGTTCAATTGAAAATGTTCCTCTTCAGGTTTATACAAGTAACATAACAATTTAAGTAAATATTTTCTATATATTTAAATAATTGCTTTTGACTTTAATACAATGACGATATAAAAGCCATTTATTTAATTTTGCAAACAACAAGCTGTCTTTAAAATATCACACTTACTAATTTTCTCATTCATTATAAATGGGTCTTTATAAATGAAAATATAGAGATGCCATAATAATTTAGGAAGGGGGTCCCTCGCAAGGAGATTATCATATTTGGGGGTCGTTGGCATCGAAACGTTTGAAAACCCCTGCACTAGACCACATCTTTGGGTGCACCCAGGGGTGCATTTTCCAAAAGCATCGTTAGCGACCTATCGTAGCAAGTTCAATCGTTACTTGTCACTGTCCTGTCACTCTGTCAGTCTGGGGTTTTATCTGACAGGACCATGGCATCATCGTTCCATGTCTGTCTTGTGTTTCAGTGTCTGTCTGTGTGAGAGCACAGTTTCGGTTGTATTCCCTGCCGTGCACTCTTCGGTCTGTCTTGTTTCATGTCGAGAGCACGGTGTCTGGACACTCGTGCTCCATGTCTGTCTGTTATTGACATGGGTGCATCGCATTTATATCATCTTGGCAGCATGCACTCGCGTCAATAGTTTGTCTCTCGCGAACAGGGGTGCGCCTCGCGTCACGCTTGTGTTGCGCGCCTGGGTCGCTGTCTTCATGTTGTGCAGAGGATCAGTCACTTCGGTCTAAGGTGTCAGGTGTGTGTGTGTGTGTGTGGCCGAACTCTCGCACAGGTGTCCTGTATTGCTTTTGTCGCCTGTTTCGTTTAGTGTGAGAATGCATGTCATCGCTTTGTTTGGCACTGCTACGCATTCTCACATCTTGTTTGTCGGTTGGCATCGGCGTATATTGCCTTATTGTCTTGGCGATGTGCGCTCATGCCATTCGTGTGTTTTGTTGTCTTGTGAGAGCACATGGCTTTGTTTTGTTTCTGTATCACCATGTGTCTTTCTGTCTTACATCATATCCCGCCTCCTTGTTTGCTTATCATTAGTTCATTTGCCTCACCTGTCCCCTGTAAACCTATTTGATTTCTCTCCCTATTTTAGTCTTCTCATGTGTGCTGTCCAGTGCTAGTAGGTCTTGTGATCTAGTCGGTCCTGTATGTGTTTTCGGTCATTCCTTGTCAGTCCTGTTCCCCTACCTTGTTCCTGTTCGGTCAGTCCTGTGCCTCGTTTACCTTCTTCCCCAGCCCGGATTACTTCCTTTATTGCTTTTCCCCTACGTGGTTGTTTATGTTGGTTTTTCCCCCTTGTGGGAGTTTTGGTTTGATTTTTGCCCTTTTTGTTTGTATTAATAAATTCATTTATTTTAACTCTGCGTTTGGGTCCTGAGCCTCTGCATTCCTGAGAGTTACCAACATAGCTCAACGATTTGGTGTTTTCCAAAACTGTAGTTCCAACGGACATTTGCAAACAGCATTTTAAAGTTGTGTGTTTGTGGGGGCCTAGGTAGCTCAGCGAGTATTGACACTGACTACCACCCCTGGAGTCGTGAGTTCGAATCCAGGGTATGCTGAGTAACTCCAGCCAGGTCTCCTAAGCAACCAAATTGTCCGGGTTGCTAGGAAGGGTAGAGTCACATGGGGTAACCTCCTCGTGATTGCGATTAGTGGTTCTCGCTCTCAATGGGGCGCGTGGTAAGTTGCGTGTGGATCGCGGAGAGTAGCATGAGCCTCCACATGTTGTGAGTCTCCATGGTGTCATGCACGACGAGCCACATGATAAGATGTGCAGATTGACGATCTCAGAAATGGAGGCAACTGAGACTTGTCCTCCACCACTCGGATTGAGTTGAGTAACCGCACCACCACAAGGACCTACTAAGTAGTGGGAATTGGGCATTCCAAATTCAGAGAAAAAGGGGATACAAAAAAAAAAAAGTTGTGTGTTTGGAACTACAGCTCTCCACTTGTGCTTAGAATATCTTTCATTCTGTCAAGACTTTGCACTGACGTTTATATGCACTGAAGATAACTGCTTACTATGTGGTTTTGCAGAAAGAAACATTCTGAAAAGTCACAAACGCCTTTTATGGGATTAAAGGCTGTTCAGAGAAAGCAATTTAACACACGGTTTCTCTTGGAAAACACAACTTATTTGTCCATGTTAACGCATATCCTAAGTGCCGTTCTTATATGTTTTTGAAGAGTGTGTTCTCAAGTACATCGGGGGAACCCCAATGTCTGATGTCACATTACACAGATTGTCTTCAGCAGCTTTTGTGCATTAGCTAGCTTTCTGCAGTACATGTAGGACAAATGAGCTACCATAATGTAATATATGCAGAAGTTTTATACTCCACCCCCTGCATGACGTCATTAATGACAGCTCTTTATTGTAGAACCAACGTGGTTACAATAATAGATGTGACATAGTTACTACATTTTTTGGGGAAACTTTTGTTTTTTTGCGACTAGCTTGTTCATTTCTCCAACGATGCATCGTACTATGATGGTTAAGCAGTGAGTTACATTGTTGTACAGGAAACGCACTCCAAAACAGGTGGCTAGAAGTGAAATTCTCTTCCTGCAGGCACTTATCAGCCATCTGTCCAAGAAGAAGGCTGATTTTCAAGATTTATCTTCTTTAAAGCTTGACAGAGCAGCAGGGAAACAAGGTGTCCGTTTGACCATTACACCTGACACATGCAGGAAGAGAGATCCCCTGTGGGCACTGTGGGATTAAATATGGAGCTTATGTGGAACAGCACAAAGGTTTTCTTATGAAAAATAGAAGCAAACAGGAACTATGTGTGGAGCTTGTGAGACAAAGAAATGTGAACTATATAAAGAGAAAAAATGTACACACCACAGTAACAATGCACAGAGTGAAATCTATTCTATGTGCAAATGAAATCATTGTCTCAAAATCACCAAAAACTATGACCGACAATGATTTGTCTAGCAAGCAACAACATAAGTAGCACCCTGCAACCACTATCACAGGTCTGGTGGAATGATCCCTATGCACTGATCAGGTGGTTGGAGGTCATTGCTGAATAACACGATGGAATAACGGTCTCAGATCTCTTAGAGTAGCTCAGAGGACCAAAGATGGGGCAAAATCAGGTCTTTGTAAGCAGGATCTTGTCCAGTTAACAATGTATGCCATATCACGACAGTCAACGTCATGTTACTGGGTTAGTGTATGGTGTAAGCTTCAGGAAACACCTTGTAATGCAAAAGGCCATTGTTAACATGTCATTTGCCCAGGAGTGTAAAGTAACAAATTACAAATACTCTTTCTACTGTAATAAAGTAGTTTTTCCCAGGAATTTTAAAATGGGATACTTTTACTTGAGTACATTTTAAGGCCTGTAACTGTACTTTTACTGTGCTATTTTCCCACAATCTGTGCTTGCTACTTCCCTGCCTGATTTTATTTTGATATCCCATCAAATCAAAACATGCATAGAAAACTTGAAGGGCAGCTGACCGGGTTGACTGGCGCCAAACTGCTATTAATCATGGATGTGGAGGATGTCTCAAGCAGCAGTTCAACATCTGAACATCCACGGCCGAATCTGAAAGAGCTTTTCGCATTGAAGAAGGCCAGTCTGATCGTGTCATGTGAGTTTAGCTTGCTCAAGCCAGGTCCCCATATTGACTTAAAGCCCGATGTGGCCCCTGTACCAAAAAACTTTGCCCAACCCTTCTGTATACCCCCTCTATTGTGCGGGATGTGACATGCCAACTGCCAAGTGACAGTCTTTTTCTGCTTTTTTTAGTTGTTTTTGAATTCTTTGCATTGTTCTGAACATTTATGCACAACAATAACTCGCTCTGTCGGCATTAAGGGCAATTTAGACCTGACACATAAACTGATTTTAATGTAATTGTTTCATACGTTATGATTTAAAATGGTGATCAGTATATTCAAAATAACTTTTTCATCTTTTCATCTCTGTAATAATGTCTCCCTTACATCACTGGAAAATTTCCCATCATAGTCTAAGTTTATCTAGAATGCTTAAAGCTTTTTTTTCTCCATAAAAACATACATAGAGCAATCCTTGTATTAAGTCACCATAACAAACATAAGATGGAAAACATCATTACGGGGTCTTCAAGCTTTTTTAGACAGGTGAAATTTCAAAAAGAGAGATGGAGACTGGCTCATAACTGTTGCAAGGATTATGAAAGGAAAAACAGCAAAATACTTCCATTGACATTTTTTTTAAATAAACGGTTGTGCAAAATACAGTTTCATGATCAGTAAATTTACCCAATTCACCCACCACCAGATGGCAAATGCATACTGTGTCTACAGCAATATAACAATCCTGACATGTCACTGCTATTGTTCAATGGTGGGGCTTCCTGTCAATGTGTATGTACCTCACAATTTCATTCAACTATTAGGGATGGGCAATACCACTTATTTTCTTTTCGATCCGATATCAAGTACTTTTAGGCCAATATCGCTGATATCGATACCAATACCGATACCTCTATTAAACTGAATTTTTACGAATTCTTTGGATAAAATTAGTAACTTTATTATTACTTAATTTTGTTATATATATTTATGGGCCTAAACAGAAAATTGCTTATGAGATGCATTAATATTCATGTAATCTAAATAATAAGATTACTTGTTAAAAAAAACTTCAGAATTAATATTTTTATGTGAGGATCGATATTCTTGATACCACATCAGTATCGGAGAATCGATACTTAAGTATCGATCCGCCCATCCGTATAAACTATTTTGGTTTTTTTACACATTTTAAACTGTTAAAAGGGCTCATCATGTAAGGTGGTGGTGTGAGACATGTTCAGACTTATAACAACCTCAGAGCAAACTAAGCTGAACCATTGTTATTCAAATACGGACTCTGGAAAAACATCTATGACACCACCACACTCCAAGCAACATGATCACAAAGGAAGTTGGAATATTGCTTCTAAATGTTACAGTACCCTAACATCAGCCCCATTATGCCGAGTTACTGATAAGCAGCAACTCCCATGAGACATTTTTGCATTGGTTCAAACGTGTTTACCTTGCTCTGTAGTATGACCAGAAGCACACTGTGTCGGCCGTTTGAGAGACCCGGGTTCCCATCCCATGTTGAGACCAGGGAGTAATCGCGTTCGCATTGGCTAATCAGTGATAAGCGCAATTCGGAGGTTCCATTTTCCCACTAAAAATACATTTTCACTCCACTGACGGTTAGGTTTAAGGTTGCGGTTGGGGTCTGGTTAATAAAATATGCATTCCTCTTCACTGTATTACATCCTTTACAGCTATATATATATACACACAGGTGCATCTCAATAAATTAGAATGTCGTGGAAAAGTTCATTTATTTCAGCAATTCAACTCAAATTGTGAAACTCGTGTATTAAATAAATTCAATGCACACAGACTGAAGTAGTTTAAGTCTTTGGTTCTTTTAATTGTGATGATTTTGGCTCACATTTAACAAAAACCCACCAATTCACTATCTCAAAAAATTAGAATACATCATAAGACCAATAAAAAAAACATTTTTAGTGAATTGTTGGCCATCTGGAAAGTATGTTCATTTACTGTATATGTACTCAATACTTGGTAGGGGCTCCTTTTGCTTTAATTACTGCCTCAGTTCGGCGTGGCATGGAGGTGATCAGTTTGTGGCACTGCTGAGGTGGTATGGAAGCCCAGGTTTCTTTGACAGTGGCCTTCAGCTCATCTGATTTTTTGGTCTCTTGTTTCTCATTTTCCTCTTGGCAATACCCCATAGATTCTCTATGGGGTTCAGGTCTAGTAAGTTTGCTGGCCAGTCAAGCACACCAACACCATGGTCATTTAACCAACTTTTGGTGCTTTTGGCAGTGTGGGCAGGTGCCAAATCCTGCTGGAAAATGAAATCAGCATCTTTAAAAAGCTGGTCAGCAGAAGGAAGCATAAAGTGCTCCAAAATTTCTTGGTAAATGGGTGCAGTGACTTTGGTTTTCAAAAAACACAATGGACCAACACCAGCAGATGACATTGCACCCCAAATCATCACAGACTGTGGAAACTTAACACTGGACTTCAAGCAACTTGGGCTATGAGCTTCTCCACCCTTCCTCCAGACTCTAGGACCTTGGTTTCCAAATGAAATACAAAACTTGCTCTCATCTGAAAAGAGGACTTTGGACCACTGGGCAACAGTCCAGTTCTTCTTCTCCTTAGCCCAGGTAAGACGCCTCTGACGTTGTCTGTGGTTCAGGAGTGGCTTAACAAGAGGAATACGACAACTGTAGCCAAATTCCTTGACACGTCTGTGTGTGGTGGCTCTTGATGCCTTGACCCCAGCCTCAGTCCATTCCTTGTGAAGTTCACCCAAATTCTTGAATCGATTTTGTTTGACAATCCTCATAAGGCTGCGGTTCTCTCGGTTGGTTGTGCATCTTTTTCTTCCACACTTTTTCCTTCCACTCAACATTCTGTTAACATGCTTGGATACAGCACTCTGTGAACAGCCAGCTTCTTTGGCAATGAATGTTTGTGGCTTACCCTCCTTGTGAAGGGTGTCAATGATTGTCTTCTGGACAACTGTCAGATCAGCAGTCTTCCCCATGATTGTGTAGCCTAGTGAACCAAACTGAGAGACCATTTTGAAGGCTCAGGAAACCTTTGCAGGTGTTTTGAGTTGATTAGCTGATTGGCATGTCACCATATTCTAATTTTTTGAGATAGTGAATTGGTGGGTTTTTGTTAAATGTGAGCCAAAATCATCACAATTAAAAGAACCAAAGACTTAAACTACTTCAGTCTGTGTGCATTGAATTTATTTAATACATGAGTTTCACAATTTGAGTTGAATTACTGAAATAAATTAACTTTTCCATGACATTCTAATTTATTGAGATGCACCTGTATATATAAACTGTAAAGAGAAACATTTCCCTGTTTATGATTGTACAGTTGTGTTTGTGTCATTGGGTTGAGTGCTTGACGCTTCCAACTTCTGTCTTCCAAAAAAAAAAAAAAGTGGATTTTGAGAGGAGAAACCAGCATGTCAAAGAAGCCGTCTGAGATGACTAAGGTAAGAGAAGATTAAGTTAAGTTGCAATAAATATTGACTTTAACTTACTTGCTCTGCAATATTCTCTTCAAATTCGGTCATTACAACAGCCGACTTGAAATAGAAAACTCACAGTAAAAACGGTTCACAAGAATGTCCACTGTAGCACCCCTTGTGGCAATATTGAAAATGCAATGCATACTTGTTTTGTGTTATGAATTGCACGGTCTCACACATTTTGAAAAGCAACAACGTATGAAATCGAGCTTGCGTTGCTAGACGCGTCTGCATTCATGTCCTTGCATAGTGTGTTTCGCCCTTAAAAGTTTGTGGAAAAAAACTCTGAATTCAAAGCAAAGCATCCTAACAAATCCTATGAATAAGGACAGCAACTGCTCTGCAAGTACTCTGAATTAAGTTGTTGTATTGATATAAATTACTTAATATATTTTCATTTTATTAACAAATGGCTACACATTGAATAAATTATGAAGTTTTACGAATTCATTTAATTAGACATTCTTTTTTATTAATTTTGTCTGTGGGAATGGATGCTGATGGTGCTAGTTTCCCACAATGTTTGATTCCCAGGACACAGTACGTTAGGGTACACTGTCCACATTCCTACTAGGGCTGCAACTAACGATTATTTTGATAATTGATTAATCTAATGATTATTATATCGATTATTCAGCGATTATTGCAACGATTAATCATCAGCTCTTAACCGATTATTCAGCTTGTGCTCCGACTTAAAGAGGACAAAATCATCTTTTAAAAATACCTCTTAATGACATTCACTAAAATAAAGGGGAAAAAATACTTTTTATTAAGTTTAATTCAGTAAAGAATTTCACTGCAAAAAATCCTATTTTTATCAAGTGTTTTTGTCTTTTTTCCATTTTAAATGGTCTAAAAATCCTTAAAACAAGATACATTTACTTGAGAAGTAACATATAAGATATTTAGATTTGCTTTAAGAGAATGTATCTTAAATATAAGTGTAATTTGTATATAGGTGTATTGTTTCACTTGGTTACACTTCTGCGAGTGCAGTAAAGACAAAATATACTTTCAAGATCTATTCTCTAAAAGAAAGTCTAAATATCTTATATGCTGCTTCTCATGTGAATGCATCTTTAGATATTTTAAAATATATGTATTTTTAATATTATATTCAAAATTCTCAGATAACCATTTTTTCTTCTGCAGTATAGCTGCTGAAGAAAATATACATTAATTTAAAGGAGTTTTAGATATTTATATCGGAAAACAAGCCAAAACAAAAACGTATTTTGTTGCAGTGTGTAATGGGGTGAAGACTACCCTCTCTCACCCTTCTGTTCACTTCAATCCATCTTTAACTCACAAAAAAAAAAAGAAAAAAAAATCTCTCTCTTTTTAAGAAATGCACAGTGACATATATTATGATTCAATAAGTCGTGAGACATCACGTTATAATCTAGCTGCAGCAAGCGTGTGTAAGGGACGAGTGTCCCCACAACACAGTGTTCATCAGCCGTGTGCAGTTTCAATCTCTCCCCCTTAGATCGGAACATTCGCGCAACTCATAGAAGAGGCGCCGATATATTTTTGTAGTTATTTACATGATCTGCTTCCATATTATTTGAACTTTAATAAAGCTCTAACACATTAAATATAACTGCATTTAAGATGTAACACCGGGGTGTTTCCTTTAAAGACGCTCGACACGCAAGTTTTGCTTCAGCAGAGCCGCAGCTCCAGCTCCACTTATTCCACAATGAGAGTGCTTCTGTATTTACTTATTTTGTATTTTTGCATTATAATTCCCTCATACTTTGCGATCTACATCACCTGAAGCTGTTTGGAAAGTTTAGTGTGCATCTGGACTGTGATCTGTGTAATTCTTCCCCTATTCAGTCAGGCGCGAGCTGCAGTGCTGCTCTCGCGCGCCATCATTAGAGTTTAATGTGATCTCATGTTACGTTAAATGAGATCAAACGACTATTCGACAACGAAAATTATTGTTGACGTTGTCGATAACGTCGACTAATCATTTCAGCCCTAATTCCTACATGTTAAGCTTGCATGACAAAATCAGACCACATGCTTTTCTCTCAGGTACTCCAAAACATGTTCTGAAGCTGAAAGCTGCCTCATATGGTATGACCAAAAAACAACAAGGGATTTTCTTCTGCAGTTTGCAAGAAAAAAAAAAAAACACACACACACACACACACACACACACATGCAGGCTACATGATCAATGAATGTAAGAAGTAGTGACCCAGTAGGGCAAGTGACAGTTTCATCAACTGGCCTAAAACTTTCTCAAACAGGCCCCGGTTCAACCATTCAATAATGAGCTCTCTCTGCCGATTCTAACATAAGAATGGAACTGCAATCCATTGAAATGCATGCTATGCCTTCACATCTAACCAAAGAAATTAGATAGGTCATAACAGAGTTTCCAATACTAAAAGAAAGTCACATTTGGGTCCCACCACTATCTGGGACAACATACCCCTGTCCTCTCTGCAAGCCTTGCACACAATTAGCCACAATCAGACAGACAGGAGTCTCAGGAAATGTAATAGATGGTTGACTGAGACAATCACCCTTATGTACAGGCAGAATACACTGAAACAATCCGTTAGCATATAGATTCTATGAATGTTTATAATGTAGTTATGTATGTATCTTTTCCATCAGCAGGTGAAGCAGTCTCGTTCTGTTATACACTGTGAATTTTTACTCATGTTAAAAAGGAACACGTATGGTTTTAAATAACTCACTAATATTCAGGAAACTTGTGGTTCCTTGTTCTCTTTTCAACTGTAACAGGTACACGATATGAGAGATATACATGAGGTGGCTCAACGCGACACAATGATGTTTGATACAAAATAAACAAATTTTTATGTTGTTTTTTTTTTTTTAAATAAACAAATTAGTATTACAGCTTAGTCGTTGTCATCAGACCTCATTATACAGCATATAAACTCTAAATAAAATAATAACATGAGCAAAAAATACTCAATTAGTGAGCAAGACTGGAATCAGTCATTCAACGTGTCATGCACCCAGACAACAGATCGATTTTTAATCGTTGCAGGCGTCAAAATAACAGTTCAGTTGGCGATAATACAGCAAAGCCCCCCCCCCCCCCCCCCCCCCCCCCCAGTCGCCAGACATCAGCACGTTCGTCAGCTTGAGTAAAACAGAAACGTTCTAATTTTCTTACGTCACAATGGAATGGAACGTTACTGACAGTTAAGTAATCTAATCATGCACTTATGTAAACAAATAGAGATAAAGCGCCTTAGATCTCACATCAAGGTGTGTGTATGTGTGTGTGTGTGTGTGTGTGTGAGAGAGAGAGAGAGAGAGAGAGAGAGAGAGAGAGAGAGAGAGA